>NC_142841.1:8787878-9090909 GCF_061612785.1 Hesperophylax consimilis | reverse complement strand
TAAATTATTACACATACTACAGTGTAATTCCTGCCATTCTAAACCGAAGATAGTATTCCATTCTGCTTTTAAAATTGCCGAAATAAAGATAAGAATATATTTGAAGATGATTTTATGAATTCTGATCGACAAAAGTGACGAAAAGATAATTAGGTCCCAATGGCCGAGTTGGTTGAGGTGTCGCCTCGGTAATACATAAATCCTGGATTCGGTTCTCAGTTGTAACCGTTACCTTTTTTTCTGTGTCTTGTTCTGTTTCATGTTTTGTTTAGATTTATTAGTATTATCTTATTCTTCATTGATTGATAAATATATGGTTTCACGATATTATGTCTAATTATTTTAATTCCTTTTCCCAAAAAGGTTCTAGGTTATAGATGGTTATAGACGTGATCAATCGCAGACTTTCGACGGTTGATTGTGTTAATGACGAAAACCTAGTACTAAGTCATAGGTACCTACCTAGTTATATTGGGAACCTCGAAATAGAAACGCTGTCACAATGAAGATGATTACAATAACTACACCCAGATCGATGTTCGCCTACCCCTGGTTGCAACAATCCCACATATTTAGTTATTTTTTAATTTAAATATTGAAGACAATATTAATGATTTCTAAACAAAAATCTGAAACAGAAAAATCAGAAAAGGAAACGGTCACATCTGGGACTCGAACCCAGGACCCTTGTCTTTCCGGGACAGTGCTAAAATGATGTTTTATATAATGCTTTAATGTTTTCGTTGATTTTAAAATTATCTTTCTCGGCAAAGAGTATTGGTCGCTTAAGAATGGGTGGATGTGATTGCCCAATTTCGGAAGAAAGATCACTTTTCTCCCCAAATTTATGTGCATATTAATGTTTAACTTTAAATAAACATTCTTTTTTGAATATTTTTGTTAGCAATAGTAATTTGACAACCTACCAATTTTCATTTTTGCGGCATGGCATCACTGGACATAGATCAAACTTGCTCGGCTCCTCGGCTCGGTCCCTCAGCGTGTGTGAGCCCCTTATTTGCACCATGTCCAAATGGTTCGGGGCCACATGGCTCTGCCGTGTGTGTCCAACTTTGGATTATTGACTCGCGCTTAGTAAATGCTTAGAACTGTTGGAATATTTTTATCTGTTCTCAGTACCTGTCTACCTATTTCTGCTTCGTGTGAACATGTATATAAATTTTATGATTATTAATGTTTGTTTTGATGAATCTTCTAAACATCGCTACTTTATTGATAACTCAACATTTGGACGCGTATCAAAAATACATGATTGTTTTTATTTTTTTAAATTTTGATAACCTGCCATGTATTTTCTCTGTACTACCTACGTATGTTTTCCGCTTTCGTTGATCACAGTAGATATCTATTATATTAACTAGCATGAATTTAATTGCTGATTTACAGTGCTGTTCGTATATGACGTAGGCAGTCAAAGGCTTCCGCGCTTAAATTCTTCGTGCCATCCGACCGACCCAACCTACACGACCTACACTACACTTCACACACAGGCAACATCCACCCGCGCGTTCTTATTTCAAAATCAGAACTATTCGTAGGAGCTAAAGTTTAAAACCGAACTTCTCCCACCCGTACATTCGAATTTCAAAATCAAATGCTCCTACCCGTGTATTAAAATTTGAAAATCTAATGTCTCCCATCAATTCATTAAAATTTGATAATCGAACGTCTCCTAATTCTTCCATTAGTTTTAATTATTTTTTAAAGTACCTACCCGTATTAGAATTATTTATTCGTGATGACGTTAAAAAACGAAATGATTCCATGGGACGTTCGATTTTTTAAATTAAATTTATTATTCGGCTGCATTCAAAACAAAGTATTTCCCGCCGCGCTGCGAATCTCGAAGCGAACAAAGATGGCGTCACCGCCCAACTTGGGCGGCTGTCGAGACCATCCTTATAAGGATGCCACTAAACCTGCCGCCCACCGTTAAGTTTTCACATTTAAACCTTCCAGGTTCGACGGCTCGGCGACCTCGTTCCAGCGCTCATTTTGAGATGTCGACGGAATATATTACATATTATTTCTATGGAGATTATTTGAGTTGAAGACCGGTAGAGGTAGCTCATTGGGTCAGACGACTAATATCATTCAACTGGGCTGGCGCCTACTGATTACTTACTTGTATGGTCATAATCGAATGCTTATCATTCTGGTTTAGAGTAAATAATTTATTGATCAGACAAATATACATTACTAACTCCTTACAGACACTTCGATTATAGAAATCAACCTTCAATGAATGGTTAAAAAATTTAATAATAATTTATTTTTAATTCTCTACATTTTAATTTTTAGGTATGCCATAAAATAACTATATTACTTATGATATATTCTGTCTATATTCTATAAATGTATCGACTCTGGTTTGGTAAAACCCTTCAAGCCACAAAATGAAAACTTTACAGGAGACGATAAAGACGAATTATTTACAAATTAATACGAAATTGATTACTTATGTTTCAAAATTTCGATGTAACGTATTGCAATTCCATTCATAATTTTGAAAGAATTGAAGGTTAAGTAATTTTATCTAGGTTTTTTTCGAAATAACCAAAAAAAATATACGCATAAATTTACTTTATGTTTTAAAAATGCCTAAATCAGCAAAAATACATTTCCATATTATAAGACTATTCTATAATATGAAACCACTGAAAGGTAACATTACCATAAATGTGGCTTGAAAGGTTTTACCAGTTTATGTTAGTTTGATCAATATATAGCTATTTTCATATCATTTATTAAATATAAAAATATAATATAAAATATTTTTTTTATTGCTTCTATGTTTATTATTTTCGTGCATACGATGTTGCAGAATTTAATCGTAATTTTCGTTTCCCTTTTTAAAATCTCGAGGTTTTCACTTCCTTTTTCGATTATGTTTGCTACATTTGCTAAGAATTTAATCTGCTTTTGCTTTCTGACTCATCCTTATCCCACACAAAATTCTTACCGATATTTTTATTTTTGCTCTCGAAAAGTATCGGTCCTCAGTGACAATAATAATTAGATAAGTAGGTACCTGGGCCATTAGTTTAATGTGGCATTAATTAGCATGAATGCAACATTTTTGCAACGCTACCTACTTGTTTTTAATTACTCTATTGTTTACCACATGACAGTAATGGCATTACCTTTCCAGGCACGATATTTAAACATAGTTTTTATTTTTACATTCTGCTTTACGGTTTTGTACTTAGTAAGTAGATTTTTAAAAAGTTTTTTTTTTCTCAAATCAAAATCTGTATAATGTTTACGTAATATATGTAAAGGGCGTGTTTGTTACTTTTTTAGCAAAGACTGTCAATTAAAACTAGTATTGTTATGTCAGATGTCACCTTCTTAAAGTTTTAATATATATTTTTTTAATGGTTATATTTTTGTAATTAATCAAAATTATCTGTGATAACGGCCAAAATGGTACCTACTAGCGAATGACTGAACTAGATTATTTATTTTCCACATCTAACAATAATATCTAGGGTAGCAATGCCCCCGATTGCTGACAAATCTGTAACTACAAAGAATTACAACTATTCATCAAGCTGATATTGTGATGAAGCCATTTATTTAAAGAGAAGCTACATTGTACCTACCTAATCAGTGTCTCACCAGTACAGGTGTGACAATAACAAATCGTTTATGAACAGATGTATTTGTATTTACCTTTTACTCATTCTTATTTGTTATTTACTTCTACATATTTATCTTATTCATGTTGTTACTATTTTTGTTATTATCATTTTGTTATTATTATGTATTTAAACATCCATGTATGTAAATTCTTGGGCACCATGCCTGTTTTATGTACTGAAATAAAAATAAATAAGTAATAGTTTCACCAAAAACAAAAGACTGTTCCCTAACGTTGTCTGGAATGAAATGAGGCGTGACAAGCCACCAACGAACGCTAGCGAACTACAAATAAATCACGTCCTTTCTCTTGCTGCACACCTTTTGAAGTCTAGCTATTCTGCCTCTGAAGTTAGACCAGCCATGATGATGTTCAACCTTCGATAATACAATATTATTTCACTGGTTCTAATGGAGTGTTTTCTTTATTTTCCAGATCCTACAAAACCTGGGGAAGGTAGACCGAACAGCTGACGACATATTCGACGAGCACCTGCAGAACTTCACCCGGCAGCAAAATACCGCCACCAGACTGCAGAAGGAGTTCAATAACTACATAAGATGCATCAGAGGTAACCTACTATCACTTCTTCCTGTTCTACTTAGAGAGCTTTATTCCATTGAAGGTAGTCAACTTCCCGAATAGCAGTGTCTTGGGATTTTATTGTGCTCGAGGACTAAAATTAACAAAAGCCTAAATGTTTAGTTTGTGAAGTAGTTCTATAACAAGAGCGCAACACAAATATATGATACATTTCTACAATTACGTTTAAGAGAGTTAAAATCAGTTTCTTTTTGTCACCTATATCTTTAGTTGCCTTTGTCACAATTAAATTAACCTTTACGTACCTTATGGTAAAAATGACATATTGTGTCACTTAAAATTATTTTTGCCCTTTCCAGTAACACTCGAATATTAGCTAGATAGGTACTACCTACCGTTTTAACAGGACATCGCTCATCTTCACAGCGCCCTTGAGGTGATTTTGCACAAAAACGGTGCTATACAAATCATCCAGATTATTATTATTATTAATAATAATATTATTATCGCCTGGCAGCCTAATCATTAAGAATTGCAATACCGTAAAATTAGTTAATGAAATTGATTTTTTTTAAATGCAGATCATTTACCCAATACTTTTTATAGCATTACCTTATTTATAGAGTATGTGATGTAAAAAAAAAAGTAAATATAGGACAAAACTCTCGTTTGGGGGAGGTTAAGAAAATTTAATTTGTTTTACCAATGTGAAATAATTAACGAAACACATAATTTAAAATGTTCCAGCCGTCCAGACAGCATCCAAGTCCTTGATGGAGGCCATCACAGAGGTGTACGAGAGCAGCTGGACCGGCCACGAGATGCTGTACGCGCAGGCCCAGAACATGGAGATGCTGTGGCAGGACTTCTCACACAAGCTCGGGGACCAGGTCCTCATCCCCCTCAACACCTACCAGGGACAGTTCCCTGAGACTAGGGTTAGTTCATTCTTGCCTCCCAACCAACTTACATCAATTAATTCGTGTAGTGTCAACAAAAATACTTCCTTGTGATAATTGAAGAAACTCCAACATGTTTGATGATCACCGAATCCAGGATCAGCTCCATTTTCAATAATTATTATTATTATTGTTGGATTATTACATAGCAGTTATAACAATGTGTATCTTGACGACTAGATTTTTAGTTTGTCAAGATACGACAAAAAATAAGAAATGTTTGTAAAATAAAAGTGTAAAACTGATCTTGAAGCGATCAAATTTGTAAAATGGTTAAGGCAGTATTTTTCGCATGTCCCCCGTGACATAGCGCTCCGAAAGAGGAAAGATTCACTATGCTATGAGGTTCCTGGATTTTTGTATGTAAAAATAACTATACAAAAATGATTACATAAATTCGTTAAAAAACGGCATTTTAAATATCTCCTCAGTGGTAGCATATCGCAAATAGTTTTTATTTAACTACCGCCGAGGAGATGTACAAGTTAAAAATAGGTATTAGTAACATTTAGTAAATTATAATTTGTTAGTAAAATTTGTATACCTACAGAAAAATCTGAACATCGTACCGCTCGGCAGAGGTACGTGCGCGATACTGTACCGATACCTTTCGGGGTCAGAATTTTTGGGCAATTTTGGCCGAAACGGGATGCAAATGAGCAGTGGCGGGGAGTGAGGAATTTAACAGTGGCGTGGAGTTGGCACATTTTATAAATGTAAACATATTTTGACAAAATGAAAAAATGTGGCCAACAACGTCCGTTACATTAAGAATTTTATGTAAATGTACATGGAGGTATATAAGAGTGGTAAATAGATCTCATACAGCATCTGAGACTCTCGATCGTGCTAGGTGACACTCAATACCTTTATCGGTCCACTACAAGGGTGTTGAAATGGATGGAATTAATTACGGGTGGTAATCGGTTAGACATTAGAACAGAAGGCACACCACGATTCTTCACGTAGAAGGCAACAACACTAATGCAGCAAATAACTCACCAATTACATACTCTCGCGCGATCATAACATATACCCATATTTAGAAATTACCACAAATTTTTCATGATTCTTTGCTAACATACAAATTTATTTTATAAAAAAAAATGGCATGGTGTAAATTAATTTAAAAAAACTTACACTTAATTTTTCATTATAAGTAATTTGAGCCCTGTTTCAAAATTTCTCTTCATCTCCACACATTTCCTTCCTTTTTATTATTATTACATATTACTCATGCCTACATTTATTAGTTAAGATTAAGAACCATGTGTTTGTCTAAATAAATAAATATTAACTTACTTTCAGGCTATAAATGACTTCTTTCCTAAAGATGTAACCACAACGATCCCATCTACATGGACGTGCCAAAGATCGTAGAGATAATTTTTTGCAACTAATTTGTAAATCATAATTTTTAAGGCCTGCTACCTTTCGATTGTTGCAATTTTCCCATTCAACCACAATCAATTGCATGCCCACAGTTTATTTTATTACGGTGTCATCAGTTCATTATCCTTGACATGAATGTCAACGATGTGGGTGTACTTTCTCTATCTACCAAAGAACTTTGTTCAATTTTTTGTTTCAGTGTTTTAAACGAACCTATGTGTGTTGAATTATCATTTTTATGATTACAGAAAAAGATTGACAAACGAGGACGCAAATTAGTGGACTATGATGGACAGAGACACAGCTTCCAAGGACTCCAGGCAAATGCAGCCAAAAGAAGGGATGATGTTAAGGTAAACTTCATTTATACTTTCAAAGTCAATCAATTAGAGTGTAGAATATTTTCTTACTTCTTGGGAAAGAATTCAGGAAAAAAATAAAAACAATTTTGAGAAAAAATATATAACACGTATTGTACCCATCTCTAATAGGTACACAACCTGTCTACCTATTAGAAAGTGCAGGTTTTAATAAATAATTTATAGTTGTGAGTTGTGAGGCATTTTTCATAGGTCTAACCAAAAATGTCCATATTGCAACCATACTGTTACAGAATTATATAATTCACCGTTTTATTGCAATGATCAAAAATAATTTTCGTCACTTTTGTGCAAAATTTTGTATATTTTGAGTTCAATAACTTAGTCATCCAATACGTCTGTCTCGACACAGGTATATCCTAGTGAGACAGACATCGAAGAAAAACACACCTGTAAAAATATATTGATATATATATTGATAATAAAACAAATAAAATAAAAAAGTTATCAGTTATCTGAATTAGAGTGGTGTTTTGATTCACAATGTTAAATTATTTCATTTCAACTTGTATGTAATTCGGTAGAAATATCAGAATTAGATTTTTACAATTACATTATATTCATAATACATGACACAAATAAACATGTATAATTTAATACATTTTATGCATTTCCTTGGGAATTTGACTCATAACCTCAGCATTATGAAATAATATTTATTTAATCATTTTACCTCAAAGGTTATAAATACCACAATATTTGTATATTTCGATGTCATTGTGAACTTCTTTTAATATCGCAACCACTTTTCCAGATAACCCGTGGCCGAGAGCAACTGGAGGAAGCCAAACGAACCTACGAGATCCTCAACTCGGAACTGCACGATGAACTGCCGGCGCTGTATGACTCCCGTGTTCTGTTCCTTGTCACAAATCTGCAGACACTCTTCGCCGCTGAACAGCTCTTCCATTCCGAGACTGGAAAGGTAGAATTAGATCATTAGTCCTATATACCTATAGAACATAACTATCACTTGGAGATCCTCAAATTCTGGCTGAAAAGACTTGTGTATGAACCTTGAGTCTAGTCCTAAGATACAATACTTATCATTTGTCCATGCAAAATAAATTAACTTATTGACTATTCAAATACACTCTTCTGGGTCGAAAGTCAAGTGCACTGACTAAGAACTAAGCTAATATGCTAAGAACTTGGACACAAATCACTTATTGTTCTTATAGAATAAAAAAAATCAATCCATGTAAAACAAACTTTTTTACTACAATACATCTTATTAAAAGGACCCAAAAACAAAAAAAATAAAATTAGTTTGACTAAGGATTGAACCTTCCTACGCAGGAACTATAGTCGACAAATCTACCACCCTCGCCAAATGCCGATCGGGTATATTAACTGCTGTAATGTCATTTGATTTATGCCTATATGTCCATCTACCCGTGTACGTAATTCCCACCAAAAGTTGATAGAAGACATTGTCATCGACAACAAGTAAATCTGCCGAGTGTCAGGTCGATTGAATGTTGGGAAGTGGGTTAATTTCCGCTTTCAAGATTTGCATTCATTCATTACCGAAAACAAAAGTGAAAGTCAAATAGATGTATTTGAAATTACTCAACACTCATTATAAACTATCTTGCTTGTTACTTATTGACTTGTATCTTAAATGATAACAATATGGAGACAATCTGTTTTAATCCTTACAATGCCCTAGAGCTGATGTATGGGTTTTTTTAGAATCTACTTAAGTAGATACTTATAATAATATAAACTTACGACATTTTTAAATGTTCTGTTTACAAACAAAAGAAATTATCATAATGCCGTATATATTAACACATTTCTAAGTAAAATCACTAGCTGGAGTCCCCGCCATTTCCCAGGCTTTACACTGAGTTTTTCCAAATCAGATGCACACAGAAATTTTCCTCATACTTCGAGCATCATCGGTGTGCAAAATTTCATCAAAAGTATAAAAATTCTGCTTTAACTTCTCCCTTTGTGTTACAACATATCCTTAAGGAAATTTTCAATAAATCATTTCTCTGAATATATCTAGCTATTCTGGGGAAACTACTTAAGATAGATTATATATTATTTTTATAAATATATAAATACATCATCTGGTAAGACGACACAATTTACAAAAACATCATTTTGCAAAATAACAAGTTATTACGAAAATAGAATATAATTTAGTGCCGGCACACAAAGATTTAAGGGGTAGAAAAGGTGATGGGGATGGTTTTTTGGAAATCTCATGTAGACACTGACCTTCCTCTTGTTTTGAAGGTCAAGTTTGCGAAATTTCATCAATCTCCGAATAAAACTGTAGTTTTGAATAAAAATCAAATCCACTCTACCCTCCCGCCACAGACACTCTTCTTTATATAAATAGATTTAAAAAAGAGATCTTTCTAGAATTTCTAGAGTTTTGTTCAGATTAAATTATTTTAATTCTTTTTCCCGTCTTTCCTGTAATAAAATACCAAAGTGTATTCCTACCGTTCATCATGTCTGTTTGCAGGTATATTCGGAACTGGAAGCCATTGTGGACAAGCTGGCCACTGACAGCCAGCGAGGATCCTACTCCATCAAGAAGCCCATCCTCGGCACACTCCCCAAGCAGATCAACAACATATCTCCCCCCTCCTCCCCCAACAAGTCCAACACCCTCAACTCGCTAAACGGAAACGGAAACGCCACGCCCACAAACACCATACAACGTAAGTCTCAAATTCAACCAACAAATATGTCGCTAATTATTTCATTTCTATTTATGTATTTATAATATTATCCTTCTCCTCTTACTAGTCCATAACAAAACATTAAATAACCAAATTTGTAAAAAGGATTTCGAGACATCCTTCAAATAATGTTGTGAATCTGTCATTTTAAATTCTTCCTAATCTAATTAAAATTTTGAACTGGTGTTATCTGCTGCTAGTTTATGTTTCCAAAGTACTCTAAGTAATGAATTGCTTATTAGTGTAGAATTATTCAATTACACTCCCTACATTCCTATTTAGCACAAATAAGCTCCTTTTAAAAATTCATCATTCCTAAACACTTCATTCATTCCTTATTTTACTTTTATTAAATTCATATTGGGATGGTTGCAGAGTGATTTTTCTCTACATTCCGTTTTCTCTTTCATTTACTGTTTTCGTGTTGCAGATTATGGTAAAAATATACAGTCTTATATTTATTAGCTTTTTCATATATCATTTTGTTGGGTTCATTGGGATAAACAAACGACACACAACACCGACTTCAATTAAAAACTTGCTTTTGTATCTTAAATTAAAAATTTAACAAAGAGAACTTTCCCATGGACTGCCAAAACTTTCTGATCATAAAAAAGGAATCGTGCCTCTTTCCAAGTATAATTTTGATTATTTGGCATATCTTAATATGTATCGGATTACAATTCGAGTTCTCTTGGTTCTAGATTGCCAGCATATTTTCCTTTATTTATTCTGTGAAAAAACACTTCTAAGTCTGAGTTTTAGTAGAGAATTCTTATACAATTGGATAAATTATTTCTACTCATGTACAGATTATACTGTGAATTTTTCACATATAAAAAAGGATTATGTAAAATAAGACTTATACAAAAGTTTAAATTAATAGTTGAAACTAATGAAGGTTCAAGCAAATAGTGGTCGCCCCAATATAATAATTATTTTTAGAAAGCGGTGCATTTTTTTTTAAAGTTTCAATTTCATATTAATTGCACTACAGCTATATCAATTAGAATAGCAAAAATGACTACTGATTTTTTTATTATTAGAGTGCTGCATGTGGTAAGAGATGGGAGAATGACAAAATAATAATAATAAATGCTTTATTATCGTCCTTTCTTTTGTATCAAATAGAGATAATGATATCCTTACTTGGATCTCCCGTGCTCTCCGTCATCTCCGAAAACATTACATTAAAATATCAAAAATGCCTCCTTACCATTAAAAGGCCCTGTAAATTTTATTTAAAAATGTAATACTTAGTTTAACATAAGTTTTTGAACATGTTTTTTCCCCTTAAAATCTTTATTCAAACAGTATTTTCGTGGTCTTGTTAGTAAGGTGATGATATTGTATACTGTGGATTTTTTAAATAATTTAAATAGGTTTTTGTGTAGCACTGGGACTTAATTGTATATCAGTGCTCTAAAGATTGTGAAATCCTTCAGATTTCATACAAATGATTTGTCCTTGTGCTCAGCAAGTTTCGGCAGTCGTCTAACCTCATAATACCATCTGTACTCGTGTGCCATGAGTGTCGTGTTCTTTTGTTTGTGGAATGGCTTTATTGTTCCCTTTCCGCAGCCGCATGGGGTGACAACTCACCCTCCACTCCGGAAAAATCTTCCCCCGTGGCCGAGAAACACTCTCCGCCTGACTCCCCTCTGTCTCTGGAGCCCAAGACACTGGAGCCAGAGGAGGTGGCCCCGCCCAGCCCCGTCCCCACGCCCGTCACTTCCACTACACCTATTGTCAACGGAAACGGAACTCACAAACCTCCACCGCAGGAAAATAATAACAAAAATGTAGAGGAACTTTATGATATCCCTGTTGGTAAGTACTCCCTGATGTCCGTTCTGACATACTTTTATAAAAAAGTATGTACATACTTTCAATCATGTAAATACCTGCACTGTGTTCTCTATCATCTATCAGGTTCTTGAATGTTCTAGGTTGGGTTTCATTATTTGCTTGATTGATGGCTTATTTTCAGAAGTAAAGGCATCCTGCAAGAAAAAAATTATGAAAAATGAACGCTCCGTGTGTTTCTACTACAAAAATGTTTCAATTCTGATATTTTTCATCTGCGATTTTATGACTCATTAACATTTTTGATGTGATGAAGATCTTACTGAGGAAGTCTGTTTACACAAGTTTTCTCAGATTTCATCGACAGACTGAATTTGCACAGTATGAATGGGTTTCGTTAAGTCACTTAATTGATATGTTTGACACACACAGTGTGCATAATATCAATCAAGAAGTGAACAAACTTCTTTTGGTCCAAAAATAAATTTCGCAGTACACAATGATGATGATTAATATTTTATTTTTAGCGGGTGGTAATTTACTTAGAGGGTGATTTAAAAAACGAAATTATTTTACAATACAGTTAACATGAAACAAATACATATGTAAATAAATGAGAAAAATGCAAAAAATAATTGTTTACGATAATTGACTTCACTGGAAATGAAAATAATATGAATAATTATGAAAATAATATCCAAATTTTTCCAAAATTCGTTTCCTTCACTTCATATCTTTATTCTGATGGTTTATGTGCTTATTTTACTGGCAATTCTTCCTGTGGGAATGAATTTCTTGTCCACAAACATTTTTGTTTGATAAGTTTTATATGTTCTCTGGGTTTTAGTACAGTGCATGTAAAAAAATGTAGGTCCCCATTGAAGAAGTGCTTGAGTCACCGCTGTGTGCATACACGGATGCGTTTGTTTTAAATGAAAATGTATGACTGTCAAATAAAATTCCGCCCACTCCCGTTATTCTAAACATACTGGGAATCCGGTGAAAAGGTCAATAAAATCAAATATTTCCATTTTGTATAAACTTTACAGGCTAACTTTAATAACGGGTGATTTTTCAATTTAACTGGTTCAAACATCCTTTATTAATAATGACTCACCAACATTGTAAAATAATGTTTAAATCTTTTTAAATTAATTCTACAATAATTTTACTCATCTTGATTTAATAAAGCATGTGTGATAAAAAGTAATCAATAATATTTATCCTTTGTTGACTACTTCCTTTTATTTGATACTGTTCTTGTACTATTTACATCGTATGAGCTTTGCTATCTTCCTGGATAATTACTTATGTACTGTTGACAGATATTAATGTCACCAAAAAGACACTTGAAAATGAATGCAATCAACCGATTATGTTATGTTATATTTCATCCATTTTTACATATGTATTTTTATTTGCAAAACTCATTGTGTATTAGTATTTCTCACATCCATAGTATTAGTATTTGACACCTCCCCATTTGGGGTATGTTGTGAGGCTGAAGGTATGAGGAGGGGAAGGAGATGGGGAAGAGGAAGGTGAGGAATACCTGACTATTCAAATCTCGTCACCAACCATGGCCAAATCTATTTCAAGTAATGTTTTAATTCTGGAAGGTGGTCTTACACCAGCACAATACTGAAACTATCTTCCACTCTGGAACGTGCTACAAATATGCCTTATATTATTTTATATGGTTAAATTGTGGAATAACACAAACCATTTGAATAAAATTTGCTTGCTCATGCCGGGATTTGAACTCGCGATCTTCAGATTGCTAGTTGCGAGAGCCTCACCCCTCGACCATGGAGGCTGCCAATTGTGTATTAGTTTTTTCCCTCATTGTGTAACATGTTACTCTCTTGTTTAGGAGCCACCCTGACGAACCTGCCGCCTGGAGTGCTGTACAGAGTGAGAGCCACGTATCGCTACACACGAGAAGACGCTGACGAACTGTCCTTTGAGGTCGGAGACACCATCCGGGTCATAGAGTATGAGGATCCCGAGGAGCAGGTCAGATAGTCTCAATGTTTTGATATTGTCCACACTAGACGGTTAAGAATGGATAAAAGAGTTTTGCCACCTGCAGAAAAAGCATCCACTCCTGCTGGTCTCGTGCGAGAGCACGGTGTTTGCCTCCACACCATTCAGCCGCTTATACTTGGCTTAGGCTTCACATCGCTCTTCTATCCTGTAGGTTTATTAAATAGAAACCTTGTTTTCTGTATTATCTAATGTGTATGTAATGTGTATTGTAATTTGTGTATTTCCAGGAGGAGGGGTGGCTGATGGGAACCAAGGAGGGCACCAACGAGAAGGGAATGTTCCCCGCCAACTTCACCCGCCCCATGTGATTGGCTACTGATTGTTCACACAATTGCACTTGTTATTCTCATACCATTGTGTCATTTAAATCATCGGAGCAGATCCGCATCTATTGAACTATTCGATTCCCATACATTAAAACATTTTATAAATGACCCAGAAATTATCACCAAAATGTTGGCAATTTTAAATATTGTATAAGGAAAATTTTCCAATGTATTTTTTACTAAAATGTCTAACTCGAACTTAATCTATCTATGGAAATATATGTCTGAGAAATGTGTCAAACTGTATTTGTATAAACTAAAATCTATTTAACTATCTCTGTACATATATTAATGATATTTAATGGCTATGGGTAACAAAGATCTTATTAATTTTCTATGGGTAATCTACTAATACGATTACAAACTTTGTAAAGCAAATAAATCTACAGAACGTTTTATCAAATTCTTGTTTTTCTTTTCTGGTTCTCTTTTCAATTCAAACTGCTATTTTGTTTTATTTAGGGGTACAATATTATAATATGTATCGTAAATTTTCCATTTGTATTTGGAAAATTAACTGAAAATTGTCTTCCATCTTGAAAGATCCTTTTAAATAAAAAGTAATAATTTTTGGTAAAAATGGCCAACAGTAATCATTCTCTCAGAGAAGCACTCTTAGTTAGAAGTTAATTTCTACATAATTAAGGATCATATTTACTTTGTATTAGAATCATGAAAGTGGCCTTACGTCTTGCAATTACATACATATCTTCCAATTGATAATAATTGTGAGTGTTGATTTGTATTTGTTAAATATTTTCTCATACATGGTGCTTCACAGCATTGCATTTTATTTCATTTATTTTAGACATTTTCCGCATCTTTATGTTAGTTGTATATTTATACTTTGCTTTTACCTTTTATTTTAGTTTATATAATGACTAATTTGATTTAAATTATTATCATTATCATGTTAAATTGTTTGTTTTAATCCTCCTTGACAAGAAATATTAATATCCAGACAGTGTCGTAGGCGGACACTAATTATTAATTTGATTTGTTTTTACAAATCGTCAATAGTTATATGTTTACGTTTAGTTTTACCTAACAAACAGAATCAGGTTTAGTTTCCACAACGTTTAATGAATCTCCCCCCTTATTACTGAACAGAATGATGGAAGTTTTTTAATGAATGAGTATTGTAGGTTAGGGACCACTTCCGAACAAATGAAAATGGTCAAATTATTAATTTATTTACATAATGATATTAAATTGTGCATGTATGTGGGCGACAATAAGGTCATATATGAATTAACCAAATCGTTTGTTAATAATGATTGGGAGATCGAGGATCATCTTGTAGACGAATATTCATTCGACAAATTGGATAAACCTTTCTTTTTTTGCATTATTTACATTATAAGGAAAATGTACAGTACAATATTGATCACCATATTTAAAATGTTGACCGAAACAAATAATATTATCGTATTTCAATTTTTTAAGTCACAAAATCTTGTATTTTACATTATTTCTTGTTGATAAATGTCAAAAATTAGATAACTATTGTGCCATTTGCGAGTGGTCCATATTACATAAGTCTGTCATGCAATGTACAGTTTTTACTATGAATAAAAATTGTTATTCAATTTATTGGCTTTTCATTATCCCATGTTTCTCATCCCCGGCTGATAAAGAAATGGAAGAAAATAAACCAAAAGAAAAATATTACCCACTGAAATTGAACACTATTGAAAGAAAAAAAGTTTTTTGGGGCTAATTTGTTTAAATTGTCATAGACAGCAAATACTTTGTGGCTTGACATTATGCAAATGAAAAAAGTTCTTTGTTTAAGGGCCTTCCTTACTAGCGATCTCAATCGTTGTATGAAGAATCATGAATTGTCAGATTCAAACGACAATCTAAGTTATTAATCGTCAAAATATCGATAATGTAGCCACGCTAGGCTATCATAAATACATTTTTCTGTCGAGATATATGTTTTTACTAACAATTTATTTTCGTTAAATACTATATAATGAACATCAAAGAATTCTCCTACTCATTCGGCTCTATGAGGTGGCCGTGAATGCACGCTTCCTACGGTCCGTCGTGTCAATATTTTTTCAAAGTTCGAAATTCCGCGTAATTATTACACTTCCATGAGACGTTTCAACAATATTCCACTCTATGCGTTGCGCGTAGGGACTATAATAGTGTGTCGCCTTTTTTTATGTTTCATCTGTGCGTTTCCGTCGAAGCTGTGTAGTGTCAAATAGTATTATTAAGAATCAATTTATTGTTAACATTTTTTTGGGTTTCTAGGTAATAAACAATTTAATATTATTAAGAATTAATATATTGTTAACATTTTTTCGGGTTTCTAGGTAATAAACAATTTCATATTATTAAGAATTAATTTATTGTTAACTTTTTTTCGGGTTTCTAATAAATATAGTAATAAACAATTTGATGTTTTTAAAATATAAAAGTATATAAAATATTCCAGCACTTACAATAAAATAAAAGAAGCACATCGTATAAAAATGTTTCAGTCGAAAAGATCGAATGCCGAAATCACTTACTTCGAAATTATTGCAAAAAACTTAAATCACTGTTAGAAGTATCCCTTAGCATTGAGGAAGATTGTGTCAAGCCGTATTTTACGCCTGAGAACGGCTGTACGTTGTGCAATAACGTACCGGAAGACTTTGAATTAGGAAAAATAAAACAGTTTTATTTGGATATATTGAATGGTCCAAAACATGTATTTGGAGACCACTCACTATGCAAGGAACGGGCATACTTTTGCAAACGGGATACTGGCGACACTAATTACGTACCCAATATGACTTCGAGCTTGATAATGTCAAGAAACGCTTTTACAATTTTTGCATGCTACCCGAATTAATTGATCCTCGACACAATCGCTGCATGCCTATTAGATATCCTGAGTATTTAGAAAAGTGCATAATAGCGAAAAGAAACAAAGTAAAATTGGTTTCAGCTAAAACCAAAACATGTAAAAAGGAATTGTTTCGAAGAAATCAATAACATTTTATTTCATTGAAGTGTCTTCAGAAGAAATTTCATTTATATTCCTAATGTATGTAGTCCACATTTTTAGAAATAGGGAAAAGGAGGGTTAGAAAGTTCCTGGCTATTCAGATCTAGTCACTAAACAACTAAAGAAACAAACTACCTTAAAAAATTGAAAATTAATAGTATTATTACTTCAATAGAAGAGAGTCCAAATATAATTACTAATCA
Organism: Hesperophylax consimilis; assembly: GCF_061612785.1. Lineage (NCBI taxonomy): Eukaryota > Metazoa > Arthropoda > Insecta > Trichoptera > Limnephilidae > Hesperophylax > Hesperophylax consimilis. Next base: position 9,073,875 of record NC_142841.1, on the reverse strand, counting down.
TATAAATTACTTCTTCAGTGACATTGGTCCAAGCTTCGCTAGTAATTTGTGCAGTGCTAATAAAACTATTGAGATGTGTCTGGTGAATGATTTTAAATCTGAACTTCACGTTACAGGGGACAATTTTTATTTTAAACCAAGTAGCATTTCTGAAGTCACAAATGTGATAAATGATTTAAAAATGTCTTTCTCGTGCGGTATTGATTCTTTAAGTGTTATGGTGTATAAAATGCATGTATCCGAATTAGCTTGTCTCATATCTCACCTTGTAAATACAGGAGTTTTCCAATAAGAGGTGTAATTTTGATATTTAATCGTAAAATATCAATGGTTTCGTTGCTTGTGTGGCACGTAGCGCCGTCTTGTTGAAAGTAAACGTTGTCCAGATTAATATCATCCGATTCCGGCCATAAAACATCATTCATTTTTTTTCGGTAGCGCAGTCCATTCACTGTTGTCCATTCTGTTGCTCCAGCCTCATTTTCAAAAAAGTAAGGTCCAATGACTCCGCCGGACCATAAACCGCACCAAACAGTCACACGTTGAGTGTAAAGAGGCTTTTTAACAATAACTCTTGGGTTTTTCGAGCCTCAGATGCGACGATTTTGCGTGTTGACGAAGCCACCGAGGTGGAAATGGGCCTCATCACTCAAAATGATTTGCATTTGATTCACTCAAGTGAATTTTAATAAGTTCAATGCGTTGTTGAAGCGTGTATCGTTCCATTTTATTAATGGCGTTGTTTCTACTTGTCAAATGTAAAAAAATGACAGCTTCAAAAGTAACATCTACCGAAATAGCGGGCTATTCAAAATAACACCTCTTATTGGAAAACACTGTATTAGCTTCGAGAGTGGGATGTTCCCTTCTCATTGTAAGAAAGCTAAAGTAATTCCCCTTTTTAAATATGGAGATCGTCTAGATGTTAATAATTACAGACCTATATTCTTACTCAATACTCTTTCAAAAGTAATAGAGAGATTAGCTATGTCGAGATTGGTATCATTCTTAGAAACATATAATATACTCTCTAGCAATCAGTTTGGTTTCAGAGAGAATACAGGAACAAGTGATGTAGTGTTGAGGGTATCGTCCAAAGTCAAAGTCAAACATGAATACAATGTCCTGAAGGAGCTTGCAGAACTAGAAAGCATTACCATAGAAAAGTGTGGTCTTTTCATACATGAAGAGTATCCGTATATGGGTGCGACACCAGATGGAATTTCTTCTGAATACACCGTGATTGAAATTAAATGTCCTTTCGCAGCACGCAGCATGCTCATATAAGAAGCAGTAAAATCCAAAAAAATTATGTTAGCAAAAATGGAGAAATTCTGGTAAATACATCTCACGATTGGTTTTACCAGGTTCAGGGCCAATTACATGTAACAAAAAAAGCTATTTGTATATTTGTTGTATGGACTGAACTCGGATAAAAATCGAAAAAATTTTACGGGATGACGAATTTCGGCAGACTAATATGGTTGAACAGCTGAATCGCTTTTACAATTTTTGCATGCTACCCGAATTAATTGGTCCTGGACATAATCGCTGCATGCCTATTATAAATCCTGAGTAATTCAAAGTGCATAATACCGAAAAGAAGTAAAGTAAAATTGGTTTCAGCTAAAACCAAAACATGTAAGAATTTTTAAGAAGATCAATAACATTTTCATTGAAGTGTCCTCAAAAGAAATTTCATTTATATTCCTTATGTATGTGGTCTACATTTTTAGAGATAGGGAAGATGGGGGGTTGGAAAGTTCCAGGCTATTCAGATCTAGTCACTAAACATATCTACGCCGTTCTCAAGCAACTTTCAATCCTGAATTATGGTCTCTCACCAGGGTGATACTGAACGTATCTTCCACTTTTGAACGAGGTACAGATTCATTATATGTAACTATATAAAATTTATTTTAATTCTATAATATGACATACTTATATAAATTAAATTAAATTTGTTTTGTCCTCGCCGGCTTTTGAACCCGTGACCTCAAATTAAACTTTACAATTTAGTATTAACAGTGCCCCGCCGCACTGAGAAACCAGGCTGGAACAAAGGGAAGCCTTTTGTAACTCTTTATAATTGTATTTATCAACAAAAAAAATCCAAATAAAAAGTTATATTAAATGTTGTTACTGAGAACATCCTCCATGAATCAAGCTATTGTAATATTGCATTACATTCTAAAATATATTTTAACATAATTTTCATAATCACAATATCTTTAATTAATAATAATTTGTTTTGCTCTGTGCGTGTCTTGTATTGAATGGAACGCACCGGCCAGCTGCCAGGTGCAGCGAGTTAGATATTCGAATTCGCGCTAGAAACATTTAGTAGCGAGGGCCGTTAAATCCACTTTATTTGATTTATACACGCTGAATAAAGTGGATTTAAACAAATAACTTTTTTCGTTTGTAAATTGTTCAACATTATGGGTCAAAAAATACTATATATCTGGGTTTCTAAATGAGTAAATGTTTTCATGATAATAATATTATATTTCTGGAATGTGATCATGAATTTCACATACATATTTGGCCTGCCTCCGGTCACCCTGTACACTTTTTGCAGTAACATTCTTTGGGAGTGTTTATTTTTTAGAATGTATTGTCGACCATTTAGAATCTGTTCCTAATCATTAGTCATCAGCTGTTCTTGAGTGTTGGATGTGTCTTCCTGATAATCATGGACCAATTGATTTAAAAATACCTTCCTGAACCTTAAATAAGTCATCTGAAATATTTTTATGGTTTCCTTGTACAAAATATGCAAATTTATTACTAAACTTCCAATTTATTCTACCATTAGACCTTTCACAAGAACCAATATGTACAAGGATACTCATCCAATTGACCCCAAAACACACCCACGAGGCAGTGTCCGTCTCAAGTATGTAACCCCTAACCCAAACTCTGTAGCGGCCTAGAAGTAGGTCGGCCTAAAAACAGACACACCAGGGATCTGAGAATAATTTTTTTTTTTTTTTTTTTTTTTAATTAATAACCTTTCTGGTACATACATTGGTATAATTTTACAATAAAGGAAACACTTTTTTTTATTACAGAATTTTTAGTAAAGAATATTACATTTAGCAGATTAACCAAAAAAATCCCACATAGGCATCGCCAATTCGTGGGTATATGTACTTGTGTTTATTAACAGTTAAAATTTTACTCACATACATACATTATCTTTGTAGGAGATTAGAAAATAAAATTGAAAAAAATAAAAAATCAGTGTTTACTGAATTACAATTCAAAAGACATGATTTAAAATATAAAAATCAGGTCAGATGTTACAGCAGGTCAGATGTTACAGCAGGTCAGATGTTATGGCAAGTAAATGTTTGTACCAATGGTATTTATTCAAGACTCAAATAGTTAAAAAGTAAAGTAAAACTCATTTAACAAAAAATCAAAAAAAAAAACCAACCATCTGTTAAAGTTAAATAAAAATTTTCTCACATACACACATTAAGAAGATTAGAAGAATATAAAAAAAGAAAAGAAAAATGTTTAGATACATCAGTTCATAATGTTACAGCAGGTCAGATGTTACAGCAAGTAAATGTTTGTATCAATTGTATTTATCCAAGACTTTATTACATTTTTATATTTTTTGTAGGAGGATTTATTTTTACATTCAATTTCTGTAGATAAATTATACATTTTTACATTTATGCATTATACATTTTTGGTGTTATAAAATACGCATATCTTTGCGCAAGTCTGGTTTTACACAATGGAACTTTAAAAACATTGTACCTATTACTAAATCGGTTTTCATTTTTTGTAAAAAGGGTATTTTGCGCAAATATATATTTTAAACATTAAATGTCAACCTCTGCTCTGCTCTTTCATTTCGTAGTATTAGCAATAATAATGTTTGTAATGTTTTTTTCCCTCATATTTACATTCAAAGTTTTGCAAGTGGCCAGAATTTCTTCAAAATGGTGCGGTGCTGGGAATGCGAAGTGGTCCTTCACCTCCCTTAGTGCTTTATCTACATAAATAAAAATGTAAATGTTCGTTTGTTCAAAATCTTAAATTTCCATAAGTTCTTCACCAATTGCTTTGAAATTTTGACATAACATGTTAGCATGTAAAAGCATGTTTTTTCACAAAAAAAGTGCCATTTGTTGGACGTAAAAGCAACACGCGCTATTGTTTCTCTGTTTGCACAGACAGACTGAGCCACTAAAGGTATGGCTAGTACTTAAATAAATTCTTAGTTGTTTGTATGCAAATTTTTACTACATTTTTTTATTATGTCTTTAAGATTTATCAATGTTAAATTTTAAAATCAAATGTGATAAAAACAATTTTTTTTAAATTATTTTTGTATTCATAAGCAATAATGGTTTTAAAGTTATAATAGATTGTAGCGCACCGTTTTTACGCTTGCCACTACACCATCTCTTTTCCCCGTACAGCGCCATCCTGCTCACCAATACCTAGGCGAACCAGGCTGCGCAGACGCCCTCTGCGCATTTCCCACTCTCGAGTCGCCACATAAACCACGCCCCGCCACAAGGAATGGCCTATATAAAGAGCTGCGGACCTCAATTCAGCCAGTTCGTCTGCAGCTCGCCCTTGGCTAGTACACTCTCTTAGTTGCGCCTCGTCCTTTGGCACGACCCTCTACTTCCTTCTACTTCCAAAAGCAAAGCACCAACCAGACCCCAACTGCTGCCTTAGTTGCGTTCGTCCTATGGTACGACCCTCTAAACAGAACACAGTCGCCGCCGCCCATTACGATAACAGCACAAGTCAGTTTTGTTGCTCCCAAAGACTAATCGGCAAGGTTCCCTCCGATCCCGTGCTCAGTTAATTATTATTATGGTTTGATACATTGTGACTATTTTTACTATATGTGATCTGTGAACTTACCTTAAATAAATAACATTTAACCAACAATTGTGTTATAAGATTAATTTAGTAGTTGCGTCAATGCAGATTTCCAATTTTTGGTACAAGATGAATTTGGGGGTTAGGCCAACAGGTTATATAGGAATATTCACACAACTCGTGTTATTTTTGTATTTCTGTCAAATGAGAAATTATTGTCCTTTTATAAATAAACAGTATTTTATTTCTTTACCACATAATTACAAATTCACTTTGTGTCATTATTTTAATTAAATGAAAATAACAAACTTTGTTTACTGTCATTTACAAACATTTAATTATTTTGAAACATGTTGATAATCTAATCGAATCTAAATAGTATAACAAAGTCAGTACGACGCGGGTCTGTCTGTTTGTGCGCTTAGTTCTTCTTAACTATGCATAAGAGTTTGATTTACTTCCGGAAGGTTTATATATATAATACATGGATATTATATTTATTGAAAGTAGAGAAAAGTCGAACAACACTGGGTACATGTCAGCTCGTTTTTAAATGAATAGTTTTTAAATCGAATTACAAAATTTACAACGTTAAATCGAATACAAAATTTTGGTAATAAATTTGGTAATGTTGTTGATATATTTAGAGATTCCGTAGCAGTGCTTAAACGAAATCTACAACACTTTGCTGAAATGTATGACTTCTCCACTCCATAGTAAAAAACCATAGACATATGAATATTAGTAGACCTGCCCTAAGTGATTAAAAGCGTATTATCCCCACTCCCCATACCGGTTCCATTGAGCCGGCTGGGCTCGCGTACGGCCTCAAGTGATATTTGAAAACGTGACGTCATCATTCTTGTGCGAACTATGGTCGAGGCATCATCGGTTCATTTTACGTAATAACACGGCAAAATGTTTACTTGTACTATGAAAACTGGTAAAAATAGATGCGAAAAAAGAGAATAAACCCAATTGTCGTATTACATTCCATATATAAGCATTATTTTATTTTATTTTAAGCATATTCACATCGTATAATATGAATCAGTTGTTACTATACATCGAGAAACGTCTGGACGCGAAACACAAAGCTGGTTGGTTGCTGGGAAGTAATTTATGAACATTTATAAAAGTGTCTTAACTAAATACTCCGAAACTAACTACGACTCTGAATATAGAAGCTGCCTTACTTTGCCGAATTTGGACTTCGCAAATTTGTTCATAACGTGGCGAGTAATTTGCGCTCCCATGTAAAAATGTCTATTCATTCAAAGCAGATTTTACTTTTAAGAAGTAAATGGTGATATTATAATGCGAGATGCCTATTTACTGTCAGATTGATTTATTGACGAATCACAGTCATCTTCACTCCCTTCGTTCTTCAACAGTTGATTTTACCCCTCGCCTTTATCTTCTCGTCTATTAATTCCTATGTCTGTGTAAAAAACCCATTTTTTAGCTTCTGTTTTTTCACTCTTTTCTTTTATAATTTTTTAACTTTAATATATATGTTTTAACTTTACAAATTAATATTGTAATTTAAATAACAATTCGAATATGATTTTAAGGACGGGTTGTTTCGGAGAATCTGAACAATTCATCAAATTTCAACGTTCATTTTCAAGTTCTGTGAAAGATTTTTTCAAGTTCTGTTTTTATTTCAGTTTTGTCAAGCAACTAGCCTACAATGATATAAAAACAGAACTTGAATAATTCTTTCACAGAACCCGAAAATGAACGTTGAAATTTGATGAATTGTTCAAATTCTCCGAAACAACCCGTCCTAAGTCCCTATAAATGCTGATTAATTTCAATCCATTTATTTTTCTAAGTAAGTAAAAAAAAAAAAAAAAACTGTTCTCCATAATGGTATTCTGTATTATTTGTAAAACATTTATGTACTACAGATATAATAACTATTTTATTTATATATGTACGTAAACTTTTAAATGTCACATAGTTAATGTAATAACACTAATAACAATGTATGTAAAAGCCCAATGGGCGTTTAAATAAATAAATAAATGAATAGTTAATAAATTGAGGTTTAAACAAAGTTTATTATTTTTATTCAATATTTTATAAACTTTTTATTCACCCATTTATTTTTTCATAAAGCTTTTACATGGAATTTAATATTTAGCTACAGTATGCAAGTATAACATACTAGCTAACAGATACCTATAATAAAAATGAACAAAATGCTAAAACTATGATGAGCTTCGATAATCCACACCCAGGCTAATTCGAACTGCCAAACAACCCCTCTCTCCTCATACCGAGGCAGCTAACGCTAAATTTTAGTTATGGAAGCCCGTCATCCCACGGATCTTGCAGCATTCGGTTTATGTCGATTGCTTACAGACTCGTGGGACGACTGACTAAGATTTCTTGCGCCATGTCCATGCTACTCTGTGCTGCACATGCGTCACATGGTATTTTGGGTTAAAAACATGGTTCCTATACTAAAATGATCTGTCATTATCTGAAAAGATGTAGCTGCATAAATTGGGGGATAAAGCTTTTTCTTTGGTCAGTAAAATATAACCCGCCAGACTAAAATAGATCAGTTTATGACTAAGTGAATGTGTTACGTGATGTAGAAGTTCATAAGATATAATTTTCCTAAGCAACTGAAAGTTTAGTTTAATTTTTCTATCTGACATACTATAATCCGAACGCTTCGTGAGTCCAAACAGGTGTTGTTTTTCATTAGTTTGGATTATCGAGGCTCTATTGCATATAGCTATAGATACATACAATCATTTATGTGTTAGCCGAATTAAAAAAAAAACAGGTACTTACGTACCTGACTTGCCTGCATAAATTGGGCCATATAGTATATTTTATAGCTATTAGAATTTCTTAAATAAAAATAAATCTGACACATTATTTTCTCTCGCTGACAATGGTAATGCTAGAAAATCACTACATAATTTGATCCGCCATAACACAATGAACCAGAATCAAACCAGAAATATACACCTATGCAAACACTCATTGAATTTTTTTAAAATAATATTCGATTTCGAAATTGAGAAATCTGAAAACAACTACTTTACAAATTCTTCCTAGTTAGATTCTGGTTAGCCAAAGGTAAGAATAAAAAATAGTTTCTGAGCTTTATGAAATTCAAATGGAATAAAACAACAGAAATTATCTCTCGTTACAACCATCAATGTTTCCATTTATACTGTAGGGTTTTCTTTGGCTTCTCTGATGATTAAGTGATAACATAAAAGTATTAGACCTTAGAATGATACTACGCAAATAAACATTCATTTATCTATGTCTTTTATTACTTACCAATAAATAAAAATATAGGTAAGTCAAGTTCCTTAAAATACCTACTTGTACCATAATTTTTCCAAATCCAAGAAAATATCTTGATGGATAATATATCATTATCTGTAAATGAAAAGTGCCATAATTCAACTCTAGAATATCAAAAACCTATCAATAAATCGAGCAACCATCAATAAATTACAAACAGTTGAAAAATATAATAATTATTTTTGTTTGTATATTATTATTAGTTTACTATGTCATTGTATTCTGGTACATTTGCGAACCGAGTCACTAATTACGGGAAAGGAACGAAGCAACCCCAAATGGCGTGAAACTCCATAAGTTGAGGTTCATTTCAGCAGTTATATACGTAGCATTATAGTAATTAAAATATATTTCTAATTGCATTATGTAACCACCATAATACGGGCATTTTCCTAGTTCTATGTATTTTCAAGAAATAAGTATCTCCAATTTGTATAGTAGTAATTTTCAGGATGTTTTGGTGGAAAATACCATAATGTTTACTTACGTACAAATTTGGCGTGTGTGTTTTTTTAATGAAAAATGGGGCTTTTGAAAAAAAAAACGGGAACACTCAATTTTTGGAAACAAAAAAAGTAAAAACGCCCTTGAGGTTATTTTACACGAAAACGGCACTATATCAACCAAATATTATTATTCAAAACAAAAATAAAATTGTTTGCTTCGAAAGTGAAAAACCAACACATCTTGAAATTTTGAACAACTAACCCCAAAATAAATATTTTTGTATTTCAGTTTTGTGAACCGCTTAAAAATTAAATTAATCAGAATTAACGTTTCAGTAGGTACCAGGATTTATAAAAAAAATGCCTTACGAAGCTTAAAAAGTCGCCTCAGAAAAGGATTTCTAGTTTCCCTTCTGAAAAGCTTTATAAAAATGGGTTAGCATTTCTACCAAGGCCAGTTGCGCCTGTGCTGTGAGTTTCGCGTAGATTAGGCGCACAGAATTGTGTTTCATGTCATGGACTTTAGTTCCGACTTATACGGGGGTTAGGTTGTAAATTATTAGACAATGATTTAATTAATATACGTTTTTCTTTCGCACATATTTATACAATATCATGATATTTCTGCAAACGTATTAACATTATCAAAATGAATTCTTTGCGAAATAGTTACAGAACTTCTTACAATAAACGAACATAATATAAGACCATAAATAAACCATTAACTAATATAATTTATATGTTCTTGTAATTATTATATAATATTATGTTAGTTTATTGTGAGATGTTCTTAGTAGATTATATTTGTTACCACGTTAATGAATACATATTATTTATTTTTGGATGGTCTGAATTCTTAACAAATAAGTTCCAATTTGAAAATGACAATCGACTAAATGTTATGGTAAAAATATTATATCACAGGTAGTTAATTTAATCGCGTGTATGAATTCTTCACACAATCAGTTCCCATTTTGAAAATGACAATTAAATGCGAAGCAAGTTTGAGTACATTGATACAGAGAAAACCGAAATTAGTATTTTTGATGATTGATGATGATAATATAATTTTGTATTTGTAAAAAAATATCATCGAAACTTGTTCAAGAAATTAATGTCTTCACTGGAAAATGTAATTTTCCGGGGTCAGTTGGTTAAATACCTACTGAAAGCATTCTTCCAAGAAACTATATCGGTGGTAAACTATAAGATGCAAAATAAAACACAAGGTCGTGTATTTAATGTTTATGATGGTAAAAGTAATTATTTTTACTCTACAAAATACGCATATATAAGATTATACAAACCCAAAACATAAAGTTCACAAATTATTTGCCGTGTCCCATTAGACAGGTGATGTCATATTATTGTTACCTGATTACAAAATGTACCTACACGTATGACTTGTTTTTCTTCTCAATAAATTTTAAATTAAATTTTGTTTTGTTAAGGAGATGTGTTCATGGTATGAATAAGGAACTCAAGTGAAAAATATTATTGCTTTATGAAATATATTCATATGGATCAACAAACGCTGATTCGAAATATATAAGTTTTATTATATTTTATTAAAGGTAAAATTTACAAATCTTCAGTTAAAACGGCGTAAAACACCATGGCCTTAAAACGCCCTGTTTAGTTGGCACGACTGAATCTGTTGATTCTGACGTCACGAGTTACGAAAAGTATTTCATTCTGATGTTTTATTTTGAATTTGTGAGTATACAATATATCATTGTTGTTGTTGTTTATTTTATACAATGATATCTTTTATACGCACAAATTGCAAAAAAATCGCATTTCATTCTGGTGTTTTATTTTGAATTATGTGCGTATAAAAATATCATTGTTGTTGTTTCACAGTGTTGACACTGTTGATTATAATCATTCTAACGTGATAATACCACAAAGGAAAAATTCTAGAAACTAATATTCTAAAAAAAAGAAAATATGCAGTTGAAAAACCAAGGTGTAATAAAACTTATAAGTATAATGTAGGTTAAATTTATTAGATCACCTAAATTAAACTGTTGTACTTGCATCAAAATGACCTATAAAGGATTTTTTTTCTTATTGGTTAGTTTGATGGCATTACACCATTTTCTTCGTAGTAATATAGGTTTTGAAAGACTGAAATTGTTTATCAGGTGCGGTCACGGTTGTATTTTTGCATTTTCGTAGAATACAATAACAGTACCTACCTAGTGCAGAGATGCTGACCCTAGTGTTCTTAGATATATTAAAAACATGAGAATAAAAAACGTCTCGACTATCGACGCCGTTGTACAAAATACAGTTCCTATTGAAATAAAACGTAGGCTTTTTGTTACTGGTGATGTCACACAGACAAACCACAGATTAGGTGCGTTTTGGGGAGGAACCGAAAAATTAGTTTAAGTGTTAAAACCAATTTATGCTTAAAACTAACCTTAACGATGAAAAAATATATACTGGCAATAAAGATAAAAGATCATCGTTTTGGGGAGAACCGAAAAATTATTTTAAGTATTAAAACTAACATTTACAATAACAAAATATATACTGGCAATAAAGATGAAAGATCATTATTGATTTTTAAAAATCAAAAAGAACTGGAGTTCCTCATTCTTTAACTAAATCCTAAACCTTTCAATGTGTCTTTAGTGTGTCGTTTATTATAACTGCTATATCAGGGCGATCTCCGAATAAAGTACTTATTCACATGTATAAGTAGTGATAATAATTATATGCTGTGATTTTTAAAACACGGCACCACCGCTCGTACCTCAATAATCGTGATGTACGGCTTCGCAATAATCGCAATGGATACCTAACAACACAACAAGGCTTTAGCTTCCAGGGTTTGGTCTTGAACCGAGACTCGGTGATTACTTCAGGTATTTTAAATCTGATCAATGCCATCGATCGGTTGCTATCCCAAGAAAATCAGGTCATTATTATTGGAATTGCACTCAGACTGACTCAAACTATTGGAAATTTTTTTGCCGGATATTTCGCAGACAATAAAAAACAAACCTGCAGGAAAATAAATGTATGGGTATGTACTGGTATGTGCGTTGGTTATTAGTTTAATGGTTATTATATATAGAAATCAATTTGAAAATTTTTGGGGTTGCCATTTGTTTTAGGAGTAAACTACTAGGTAGTTGGCGAGTGGTTTATTTATGGCTGGTACTGACACCATTAGTAGAAGCAAGGGCACCACGAATTTCCCTCATTCGAAGTACCTATAAGCTTTCAATATTTATTGAAATTTAAATGCGGCTCTACAATGACTTTGATTTTATCTTGAAGGGAAAAATACGAATCTGTCATGAATTCCAAGAAAAATGTCCCTCCGGCGCTAAAAATTGTATTTAGACGACAGCCCTTTATAATTTTTTTGTGTAAATGGCAAAATGTAAAGATTTTTTCAAGTGGCCAAGAATATTTGTGTATAGGTAGGAACCTGCTAGCCGCACCTATTGAAGAGTTTCACAAAAGTTAAAATTATCGTGTATGCCTTGTTTACACAACACCAGTGTTTAATCGAGTATTAATCACTCGACTAGTTAACTTTAGAAAGTTGACAATTAAACAATTAGTTAATTTGAAGGTGTCCACTGGTAAGTAGTGAGATGCGGTTTTACGTAGTAGCTACTAAATTACTCGACTAAACGCTGGCGGTGTGTAAAGCATCAGACGGTTCACTCGGGCGAATGCTCACTAGAGTGAACGTTCATTTTTATTTCATTCCGCTTTTACACGGCACATAAAGAATGATATAGAAATCCGACCTTTCTTACTATGATGCCGTTGAACAAAGTCATGCGCCTTGCAACTCGTTAGAATTGTGACCATTTGATCAAAGAGTCTTACTAAAAAGAAGCAAAGAAAACGTCGACGGTGGTGGATGCGACCATGGATTTTAGGAGAACTGTGTTGGGATATTCAAATGCATTATTGAGAGAATTTGCGGGAAAAGATCCTGAATCATACTTTAATCATCTTCGAATAGATAAAAGTAAATTGGAAGAACTGCTACTACCTGCTGCTCTGTCAATAAAGAAAGAAGACACCGTAACGTTGTCGAATTCCACTTAAGGTGAAGCTTAATGCCAAATCACTATTTTGAATAATCTTTATAACGAATTGGTGTACATTATGAATACCAAAAAATATGCTTTAGATAAATTGAAGGTTTTCCTATCCCTTCGCTTGAGGAGAATACAAATAGAAAAATAAATTACTCAATAAAAAATATAAATGCAAACTACCAAAAAATAATTTTCTATAGAAATGTATGAACGCATAAAGGAAACAACTTTAATACAGTATTATAGCTAAGATTATCTGTGACAGTTTCACTAATTGATTAACTTTTTTGCTTTCTTATAAAATTATTTACAAAATAAATAAATACAACCGTTTCTAGACTCCGTTTGTCAAGCTATTTTAATGCCTATTACCTACGATATAAGTAGCAGTTCTTCAAATTTACTTGTATCCATTAGAATATAATTAAAGTAAGATGCTCTCTCTATCGATGCTCTTGGAGTTATGCTGACGCAAAATTTTCGCCGAGCGCCAGATGTACCAATTTTCTATATTCTATATCATTTTCTATAACTTATTTGTTTTTGTAAATTGTACCAGATATATTTGCTAAAATAGTATATAGTCTAACATACTAGTTTCCCCAGAATAGTTCTAAGAAATGATATTTTTGATTGATTAATATGATTTTTTAACTTACAGGTACAACATTATTGTTTCGTTGTCTCCGAATTTGCCAACCTACGCATAGGCAATCATCAAAGGATGGACATGTTCCTCGTAACGTTGTAGACAGGACAGATAGCTTAAATTAAAATTCAAACAATGTCAAATTCAAGCGAATTTAAATCGCGTTCGCGCGGCTCCGCCGACGTAAAAGACAGGGTGCGGCAAAACAGACAGTGCAATTTTGAAGGGCTATTAATAAAACGACGCAATTTAAGGAAATTGGGTTTATTTTATGTTAATCGGTATATCATGCCATGAAGGCGATTTCTGAAGTTTTCGTCCGCATTCTTGCACATCTCGACGGGATAGCGGCCGAACTCGATCCTTGAGTTCTTCCAGGGTATGAGGCCGATATTTAAAAACATTTTCCTTCGTGTAGCCCTACAGAAAGAAGTCGCTAATTGCAGCCGGAAGGCCCGCTGGGTGGCGACAAAAGAACGGCCATTTTCAAGAAACGTGCGGACGGCGAAACCCCAGTGTTGTCCGGACAAACCAACGACTGAAAACTGCACTAATTTGTTTGAAAATTGCCGGCCCTTCAAAACTGAACTATCTGTTTTGCTACACCCTTTACTATCAAAAAGCTTTTCCACGATAAAGTAATCTCGTTGTTTCAATATTTTTTGCAATAATAATAATAATACATTTTTTAATTGAAGCGAAACCCGTTTTCTTTTTTCGATTCTTTATTTATTTGCTTGCGCCCGTACATTCGCAATATGAATATGAATAAATAGTTTTGTTCGTTTAAAAAGAGAATTTTTCGAGAAATGCATACATAATACAATATTGTGTCGATGATTCAATCCAATATTGTGTTTGTATGGCTTTCTTGAAAGAATTGAGTTTTTTACTGACAAAACTATTTATCCATATTCATATTGCGAATGTACGGGCGCAAACAAATAATTTGTCTTAAGGTTAAACGCAACGCTCGTTGTATTCTACGTGTTCACAGATGGCGTTAATTAATTAATTTTGTTTAAATACGCTTTTTCAAGGTATTGCTTTACAGTATTAAGACAAATTATTTGTTTGCGCCCTCATATACGCAATATGAATATGAATAAATAGTTTTGTCCATATAAAAACTCAATTCTATCGAGAAAGGCATACAAATACAATATCGGATTGAATCATCGGTAAAATATTGCATTTGTGTGCCTTTCTCGAAAGAATTAAGTCTTTAAACGAACAAAACTATTGATTCATATTCATATTGCGTATATACGGGCGCAAACAAATAATTTGTCTTAATACTGTAAAGCAATACCTTGCAAAAGCGTATTTAAACAAAATTAATTGATTAACGCCATCTGTGAACACGTAGAATACAACGAGCGTTGCGTTTAACCTTAATATTGTAAGGCAATACCTTGCAAAAAGCGTATTTTAATAAAATTAATTAATTAACGCCATCTATGAACACGTTGAATATAACGAGCGTCGCGTTCAACCTTAAAAAATACTCAAAATAATTCGTAATCTTCTCTTTCATAGATGACGCTATTTTAATAAGGAAGTTGAGTGAAAAATATTTTGACTTATAAAAAATATGTTCATTTAGATCAAAAAATATCGATTCTAAATATATAAATATATTTCTATATTATTATTCTTAGAATTAGTTAAACGTTCTTGAAAAAGCATTCAATAGCAATAGAATATATACGCTCCACGATTGGTCGAAAGAATTCTGACGTCACATGTGTCGTGACTCGTACGTACAACGGATCACCTATGGTGCATCTCTTTCTATTACATGAGAGATGGTCGGTTTAGATGAGAGAGGTGTATAGGCCAAACGTTTATTTGGGGTTGTCAAATATATGTACGTATTTGTTGTTATTATTATATGAAATGGATTTCTAAAGATACATATTCGTATAGTGCTTTATAATAATATGTTGTTTATTGCATAACTTAGAAGTTTTTATTATTATACATGTCACATAACATGTGATACACTTCAGGCCGCCGGCCGCCCAGAAAAGTTTCACAGTGAACTGGGCTGTAAACCGTTATTTTACTTTTGGTCTTTACTTTTCTGCGCGGTGGTCCTGAATTCGCGCGGGGCTCGTCAACAAATACCGTACCGGGCGGGAAAAGCAAATATTCTAACTTAAAATATTAATTTAACTATGAAATCTTAATCAATTTTCTTTTTTTTTTAAATAACATCAATTCTAATAGACAGTTAACATTGTTAAAAAAATTACTGGAATTCCTTGTTGAAGAATTAAATTTTTTTCCATACAAAATTTTTTAGCGACGTGGTTCTTACAGTTTGAATGACGTCACACCACACCCCGCCTATTACCGCTCGGATTCCGCTCGTTTTGGCGGGCTTAATAAAATTCAAACTTTGAGAATTAATTTAACTATGAAAACAAACTTTAAAAAAAAAAAAAAAAATACTCGTATTTAAGTTTGAATGCGAACATTGATAAAAAAAAATAAAAAAAATGGACTCAACTTCCTTATTATAACACGAAAAAATCGTTTAAAAAATTATGCCTGCGGTCAATAACTTTGTCTTATTTCAGAATTTTCAATCTTAAATACCCGATACTCACAACAATAAATAATGTTTTATTTTCATAATAATATATATTTTCACCGTAATTCACTCAAAACGTATTATTTAGGTGCCGCATAAAAAAACAAAGCGTCCGGATTATTATTGTATATTTTGTAGGTATTTATTCCAGTTAGAAATATTGTTAGGATTACCAACATTACGAATTGATAAATCATCTGTCAAATGCGTCAGTGAGTAGGTATTTGAGTGAATAGTTGCGGCGTCCATTTTTGCTGATAAATAAATAGGCGTCAATTCGAATATAAAATAAAATAATTTCAAATGAATAACTGAACTCGCGCCCTTTTAGCTTTTAGAGTGCGCAAAATCTCAGTCGCGTGTGGTTGTTTTTTGCGACTTCCTGTCGGCGCACGCGCGCTGGACCATTCAACATCTCCGAGCGCCATATTGAGAAGAGGCGGCTGCCGAATACTCAAAAGTGTACAAGTTTAAGTTTTGTGCAATATTCTGACGTGGAACGCAGCGGTGTGCCCTATGGATGTTCATTTGGGTACGTATTTTATCATTCAGCGAGGCATTTGGCCCGCCGTGCGCGTATTTCACGGTACAATCCGAGTTGTAACCTACACATAGGCCGTTCCAGTCATCGGCAGGCCCCCGTCAATCGACTATTTGTTCGCACTTTTAATCTTATTAATAAGCACGTGCATCACAGATCGATAGGTTTCTCGAATCTAGTTATTTTAACAGGATTAAAAGACCGTGACGCAACGTTCCGAGCCGGTATATAAAGGATTTCCGGGTGTTTATATCGGCAGTTGACAGAGTACTTATACTATAGCTATATACTCAACCATAAGTCACCACACCCAGTGAGAGAGGGTTGTCGGTTTTCCTTCATATCGGGCTTTTCTCGTTATTATTCGGTCGCGAGTGAGTGCTAATGGTGTGTGTACCGAAACAACGGACTATTCTGTCGTCTTTTAGCGAAATATTAGTGATGAAGGGATGTCTTTTATAGGAGTGGTGTGCCTTGGTTGAGAGGCCCGGAAACGGCTCCGAGCAGATAGTAAAGGGTCGCGACCCTCCGGAGTGACGAACCATGGAGTGCTGCATGTCCGAGGAGGCCAAGGAACAGAAGCGAATCAACCAGGAGATAGACAGGCAGCTTCGGAGGGATAAGCGCGATGCCCGCAGGGAGCTAAAGCTGCTTCTCTTGGGTGAGTGTTATTGTAGTCTCAATTTGTTATTGTTATTTATATTCTCTCCATCCATCCTGCATCATACCTCACACCTATCACCTCGCCAACTCCATACACTCTTATCAAACTACCAAATCGCCTGCATTAGATAAGGATATCTCTTTTAAATATTTTGTGTTCAAAAGGTTGAATTGCTGAATATTATATTTTATAAAAACCTGTAGCAGGGATAAATAATTTACTACATTCACTTATATTTCACTCATGTTATATATTTTGAGATCTGTTACAAAATCAGTGAAATTGATGTAATGATATCTTCGGCTGGAAGGCTGATTAGAACCATTTTTTTATAGGTTGCCATTATTATTGATAACATTACTACAAATAGTTGTTACAATTATCATAATAAAGACTTAATTACTCACTCTTAGATTTGTAGTAAATTAGGTCTAAGAATGATTAAGCTTTTTGATGATTTACCAGATCATTGGAGCAGTGTTAAGTTACGTTCATATTGTACAGAAACAGGCGTATTTAAACAGTCTTGGCAATATAACAATATATCCTGTTGACACACAGTGTTGATATATGTATATATTATGTTGTAATATTAAATGTATGCCTATGTACACAAGAAAATAGAAATAACGAAGTTAACAAGTCACTCATTTTGATAAGTTTTACGAAATACCGCAAAAGATTTTATTGTATCATAAATTACATGCGATACCGACATGCTACCTGATTTAAATTTAACTGAATATGAGAGGCCTTAGTCACCTGCCATTTTTATTTTATATTTACACATTAAAGCTTTAACCTCAAATTGCTCACTGGAAGGATTCACCTACATTTGTCATGAGTATAGTTTTACCGTCTCGTGTTATTATTTAATCATTACATGCTATTCAGCCATTACATTATGTCAAATTTAACCCCTTGAAGTCAATTCCAGCTATTATAATATATTAGCTGGAATTTAACAATCTTCATATTTTATTTATTTTTCTTTATTTTATCTTTTATTTGATTTTTTATTAACCTGATACTATAAAATATTCAAAGAAAAGATAATAAAGGCCCTCCTACAGATACTCTGGCTTAGATGATAATCATCATAAAAGCTAGCCATTAAGCTTTGTCACCTTCAAAGTTTTCACCTAGGCATTCAGCCCATAAAACTAACATTTATCTTATCAAACCTAATTTGTGGAGTTGTCATAGACTTCTCCTATTTGTGAAAACAATGCATTCATTTGTTATACTAGGCATATTACAGCTTCGTTTAGCTAGCTAAATTAGCCTTTATGATAATGGAGATTTCTGCTTTCAATTTCTGGATATAGGTTTATTTTTTATGATTAGTTTATAAATCAAAAGCAAATAAAACTACATCACAAGCATATATAATCAACCAATCAATTTCAGGTTAAAAAATAATTTTTTAACCCTCATGTCCCTTTGTCCGAAGGTCGGAGTATTTTCGCTTTGCAATAAAATCCAAATAAATGAAATATTTCTGAATGTATCCGAAAACTTAAAACTGTTTTTAAAGGTGATTAAATACGCTTTCAAATTTTACTATTAAAAATAAGCACATATTTTTTGAAATATTAAAAGTATGAATGTAAACATTAAAAATGGTTCACTCTACGTTTTTTTGTAAATAAATTAATGATATTATATATATAAAAATAAACGCACTTTAATAGACAAATGTATTACAAAGATTATTGTCACTTCACTTTTTTGTCATTTCAGTAAAAAGAAATAAATAAAAAAGATTGCTAAGTTGTATAAATTTTTTCAAATTTCGGTCGGAACCTTTGGTTTCACAAAGGTGCATATTTTAATTCTTCTGTGGTTAACTTCTAGATTTGAAAAAGGGTAGTATTTGACAGTAAAGAAGACATAACGATTTCTATTATTAGTAATAATATTACAGACGTAAATTTGATATTTTTGCCCTAGGTACTTGTTGCTCTGATCAAATAATAATAATATGGTAATCCAAGTAGACAATTATAATTATCATGTAATGGTTAACACTGTATTGTAAAAATGCACATTAAGAGCAACCCAATGTAGGTAGATGTAGATAACATCAACCAAAGCCACGATGCACGATGTGCAAAACGGCCAGATATATTTTTATCTATATGTAATTATTATTATGACTGAATCTAAAGTTTTTACATTTTATATGGTTATTATCTACATTATTTGATCTGATTTGAAGTGTGAATGAACATCTCTCTCTATTGATATTTAGTATAGTTTTATAATAATAATAGGAGAATTCATTCTGTAAACAAATCACGATAATTATACATATTACTATTTTATGTCTGGTTTTAGATTGTATTTAACAGAAATGTAAACATTGGCCACGATTTCAAAACTCATTATTTAATCTGTTTGTATTTTGAATGAAAGCTCCTACGGCCAAACTTAAACCAGACATCACAATACGGGCAACCAAGACAAAGAGAATAACCTCGTGACGGGCACTCCCACCTAATCAGAAATTTTCATCACCTTTTATTCATATTAGAGTTTCTTACGATACTAAACTTACATTTAGATGAAATAAAACACAGTGACTTTGTTTTAGACCTCTATTTATTAATATTTTTGATGCTGATCCAGATCACTTTGACCCCAGCTTCATCAGGAGTTTACATTAACTTGTTGGCTTTAATGTTATGCTGGGATAAAGCTCGAGTCAAAATGAAACCTGGTTGACATAAAAAATATTAAATAAAATGGTGGTGTAAAACTAAGTTACTGTATGTTATTTATTTATTTATACTGTACATGAAAATATACTAAAATTTCTTCAGCATATCTCGTTCACTTGATTCTTATATTTGCGATGGTTTCTCAAATGAACAATTCTACTGATAGTTTTGCATTTCACATGAAATGTCTCTGTTGTAATTGTAACAATACTAATCAGCTGTCCTCTCTTTACAGGTACTGGAGAGTCGGGCAAATCCACCTTCATCAAGCAGATGCGCATTATCCACGGCTCCGGCTACAGCGATGACGACAAGAGGGGGTTCATCAAGCTTGTGTACCAGAATATCTTCATGGCCATGCAGAGCATGATACGTGCCATGGATCTGCTCAAAATACAATATGGAGTGTCGGCCAATATCGTAAGCATTACCTTTCTACCTATTCCTCCAATCACTAACACTTTTATACACGGTGCTCGGAAACTAGTGGTACAAGCGGGAAAATGGTGAATGTGCATCATATAGAGAACACAAAGAATATTTTGCTTTTTTTTCTCAATATAAGCATTTTGATTTTTTAAATTTTTACTTTTAGTACCTCTTTTTCGCAAACTAAAGGTTTAAAAAAGTTTTTGGCGCCAGTTCTACATTTCAACACATTTTAAACGACACACAGCTGACGGTAACCCTGTAGCCACTGATTTTTTTACAAATTTGATGTAAAGAATTCCAATTTCGGACATGATTTACTCGATAACGAAAACTGAAATAGTTGAACTACAAAATCAACTCCAACTGTGATGTAGATTCTCCAGTTTCCCGCTTGTACCACTAGATTTCTTCTTTGAACTTGTATGGTCTTGGCGCTAAGAGCTCCGTTGCAACCTTTCTTTCTTTCTTTTACATATCTTTTATGAGAAAGAGTGAAAGATTACAACGGAGCCATCAGTGGAATATTTTTACCTACCTTACAGTTTGAAGATGATATACTTACAACATAGTTAGAAGACGGAAGCGTCACGATCTTAGGAATTCAGTTCTCTAAAAATAATACTGCGTTTGCCCTGACTCCATACAAACACAGTGACGGGAGAAACGACAACTTAAACCCACGAATTTGTACAGCTTTCTATGGTTTAGGAACATGCATTCAACATGATTTCTCACAATTTGTGACCTAACCAGTTTGGTTTAGCGTTTCGCATTTAGATAGCATTGCATCGTGCTGGTTTTTTTGTGTTTCTAACATCACATTAAGTATATTTTTAACCATTAATTGTCAGCCTCCCAATCTTTGATAAGCGGTGGTATTTGCCAGCTTCCTGTCTCTGATTTTGTTTATGAACGAAATATTTTGTTTTTCGCTTGGGTTTTTTCTATCCGATATAATAATAAATTTTATACAATGAATGTGTATACGCCTTTTGCGATTTTATAAAAAAATTCAAGAAAAAAACATAATTAGTTTATTGAATATACATCAAATAAAATAGTAGGGCAGTTTACAATAATATACTTCAGGTATTTCATGATATATTAATTTAGAACAGTTAAATTTGGTAT
The DNA here is from genome assembly GCF_061612785.1 of Hesperophylax consimilis. Lineage (NCBI taxonomy): Eukaryota > Metazoa > Arthropoda > Insecta > Trichoptera > Limnephilidae > Hesperophylax > Hesperophylax consimilis. Next base: position 9,052,418 of record NC_142841.1, on the reverse strand, counting down.
GTTCTTTGTGTTAGTTGGGTAGAAAGAAATCATTTAAATAAACTTTAAATTGAAGTAGATGCAAATTAACACTATTTAAGGTACTTGTTTCCCATAATACAAGGTGGGGCAAAAGTCCTCATTCGATTTCCTAAGGCCCTCCTTCCACAGGCATTCACAATTATCCGATACTCAATGATTCAAGTATCTTTGTGACTACAGCAATACATCTGCACGGAGATTTGTACACAACTACATTTTGTAAAGTCGTCAGTCTCTCGCAACCAGCAGGTTGAAATCGTTCGATTTGTTCATTCACTCGCGTCGTCGAGACTTTAAACATAGCTCATCATCACTCATGTCTGGCAGTTTGAAACAATGCGTATGCTTTAGATCAATGCTAGGAATAAAACAGTCAACAAAAAATGACAGCTGGAGATGTGGGTCTCGTGATTTCAGTAGCAACGTGTACAGACTGAGCGCGACAAGTTGTTTGCTATGTGAATACACAATATCAGTATCGGATACTTGCATATTCCTGTGAAAGAAGGGCCTAAGGCAGTAACTCTGTTTGTAAATAAAACAAATTATTATAACACAATTATTCTGTGTTCTTGAGGACCATGTTTACTTCACCAATGTCAATGTCGAGATGACAAGATGCTATTTGCAAAAATGAGAGCATCTTCCGATAGGTTGATGAATTTTGCGACGCCTTTTATATAAGAGAATTGCGGGGAGCCGTAACTTAGTTTAAACATGTTCTAGTCTCACTTAGGTGTGGGTGGTTAATCACTGACTGACCCCTACACATCATCACACGACGATGTGGGGTGTGTTGTTTTCCTGTGGCAATACTAAATGTTTATTTTTCCCTAATTTCATTGATAGATTATACCAGTTGAATTAATCAAAGAACTTTAAAAAATATATATTATCTTCATTAGCAATCGTGCCATTAAGACCTTATCATTTTTTTTTTAATTGCTGGCTCTCATTTTTTTACATCACTGTAAACCAGTATATAGAATACACAAAATAGGCTTTTGCACCAAAAATGACATCATTCGTTGTGTTAGTAATGATACCAGACTACCTCTTCAACAGTTATAAGCAATTTTGTTTTGTAATAACCACAAGAACTCAACTGTGCAGAGTTAGTGGGACTAATGCACCCCCAATATTGGCGAGTACTGTGAGGCAGAAGGAATGGGGAAAGAAAAATTTAGTAGAAGGTAGGACCTATCTATTCAGACCTGGTCACTAAGCACAGCGAAACCATCAGTTGCTTTTTTCCAGATTGTTATTGAAAGTATCTTCCCATTGTCTGAGGGTTATATTATAATCATGTTGTGCAAACATCAAAATATTGTTGATTACTATTTCATTAAACTAGCTGACATATACCCGGTGTTGCTCTACTTTTCTCTAATTTCTATATATATATATAACAGGCATGTATTTTTTAATGATAAACTAATGTTTATAAGACAAGGTTTTTATGAATAGCACAAAGGATAACATATTATAAGCCTTAATTACTCACCTGAAATATCATATCATATAGTATGGATATTTCGGGCGAGTAATTAATGCATACACATACAAACCTTCTGGAAAAAAATTTCTAAATTATAGTGAAAACCCTGTCATATCCGTTGCATCGTTTAGAAGAACTAAGCGCACAAACAGACATACGTGGATAGTGACTTTATTTTAGTATAAGAGAGATGATTAATATTATTATAACCAATTGTTTATTGAACCTCAACAACTTAAATAAGATCGTTCATATTATTTGTTATTATGCAATGTTATTATTGGTAAATCGCACTCCCGGAACTAGACTGCTGTATGTCAAAATATATCAGCCTGAGATAATGGACTTTGAAGTTCTGCATATTCATTATGTATGTGGATATATCAACATAAATCAAGATTTATGAGTATGAATCATAATGTTATCTAGTATTTACAGCTTTAAATAACTTTACTGTGTATTGTGTCAGTTTAGCAGAATTCAAACAACAACATAAAGTATATCTAAAAATACTTAAATTTGTTTATTTTAGTATCCATGTTGGTTAGAGATGTTGTTTCATTTTTCTGGGTTTTCTTTAAAAGTAGACTGTCAAAAATGGTACGTACTTATGGCATGTAGAAGTATGAAATAATTTCATTACCTGAATCAGTGTTCTCAAATTGCAAAATATTCAAATCGTTTTGTTCATCTGTTGTACTGCGTGCTTAAGGCGATGTAACATTTTGAATCGGGCCGTTTCCAATAAACCATCCTTATGTAGATGGCGATTCCCGCTTAACACCAGCCACCTGTTTCGATTTAGAGAAGAAAAATACATTGAAGTTCAGGCTCAGATATTTAAATGTTTTACCATCATTTTCTAAAGAACAACTAAAACAATAACGAAAAGGGTGTTGGTAAGTAGGAGATTTAAAACTTTAGAGCAGTTTTTATAGGCCTGATACTTTATGTTTTTCTGGACTTACAAAAAGATTTCTCAAAGGCTGGGTTTACACTTGTAAGTAAAATTTACGACTTTCGTAAATTTTTGATAAGTTACTCACAGGAGCGATTACATATGCATCCAACTTATCGTAAATAATGCTCACGGAAGTTGTTTGGAAGTTTAACTTACGAACTTCTCACAGAGACCGCTACACCAGTAATTCTATTTTTCGTAAGATGGCTTCCTGACAACATGCAACAACGCGTTGCCGCCGACTTTGACAGCTGTCAGTTAGTAATATTTGATAAGGGATTAAATTTGTTTATGTACGGTTAGATCATGGATCCCCATATAATACCCATTTCCGCACACAACGGATTGCCGCTGCGATAATATGCACAATTTTGTCAAACAAAAACGTAAGGGCCCGCAGAGTGCGTTGGATTAGGAGTTTGCTTCAAAGAAAAAGTACTGATGGGGATTTCGTTCGTTTAACGGCAGAATTAATAATTGAGGAACAACGAAAATTCTTTAATTTTATCCAAATTAGAGAAACTGACTTCTAATACATATTGGAAATGGTTGGACCGCTAATTAAAAAGAATGATACTCGTTTTCGGAATGCTATTTCACCAGCTGAAAAATTAATGAGATTCCTGAGGCGTATGTGTGTAACACCATGTACGATCGTGTGAGAAATGCGGAGATCAGCAAAGAGTACAAGGCTGATGTAAGCGTAATGAGTAAGATCAAGAAAGGGACGCTTAGATGGTTTGGGCATGTAGAGCGAATGAGCAAAGAAAGGAGTGTAAGGAGAATATACGATGCAAATGTGAATGGTAGCAGAAGTCGGGGACGCCCGAGGAAGACATGGCACGACCAAGTGAATCAGATACTCGAGTCGGGCCATGTCAAGAGTCAGAATAATAGAAGAGTACCTATGTATTAGACGATGTATGAATGTGAATGAGGCAAGAAGTGTGTGCCAAGACCGAGTTGTTTGGCGGTCCGTCCTCTCAGCCTACCCCTGCGGGGAAACGGCGTGATGGTTAGTTGGTTGCTTAAATGTTCATAGGCAGAGGCATAAAAATTACTAATATTGAATCTTACTAATTTTTGGCGTCAGGTAATGTTTTCTATGTATTCTTGTATTGCATTTTTGTATGCATTCATTGGAGATATTAATTTGTTGTGAAGTTTGATAGCTGATCCGTCAGTTCGTGAAGTCGAATACTAGAATCATTATCACACATTTACGCAGGCATTTTTTAAAGATGACATTGTGTTAATGATAAATAATGTTATGTTAGTCTCCATAGATTATTGCAGTGTATTATTTCATAAAGCTGTTCATGGCGACAAATAAACAAGTCCCGAGGAGCAACGGCAGAAAGACCTGTCAGTGTTGCAGATTTCTGTTTTACCATCCCGACAGTGACGTCAAAACTTACTGTAAGCGTCTCAACTTATCAATCTGTTTTGATAAGCTGTGAGAGAGCTGTAAATTCCCGCGTGAGCGATTAGACCTGTCAAAAACTTACGTAAAAAAAACTTCCGTAACTTGGTATAAATTACGGTAAGTGACTTATGGTGTCGTTTACATTGGTAAATTTGTCGTAAGTCGCTTACGTGAGCAACTTACAGGAAAAAACTTACAAGTGTAAAGGTAGCCAAAGAAATGCTCCGTTATTTCAAAGTCCAAGATATGTTCTACTCACAGCAGTTAATTAAAGCTTCTAAAATGTTTCTAAGCGATCAAGTTTTCAAACCAAAATCACATGATTTTGCATTACTTCATAGTGCTTCGCCTTATTTATTTATTTATACTGGGTTTTTACAGATGTTCTCTCTTACATCCAGTTACAAAAACTCAGTTAGGTTACACACAAAAATCTACAAATTACATACATACAATTTAAAATGCAATTAAATACAGGTTACATACAATTAATTAACCTAACAAATAATAATATAAAATTATACATAAGCTCAGTAAAATGACAAATAATACTAGGAGAGTTACAGTGATACATAATATAATTATCTAAACATATTATTCAGCATTAAAGATGATAAACGAATCACATTGTTGTAGTTGAAACTATCACCTTTATTTGTGGTCTTAATTTTAAAACAATGGAAGTAGGACAATAAATAATGTCAATGAGGTAGTAATTTTTTTTTTAATTAATTGAAAATAATTAACTTTGTTCAAACCATATTTTAATCAATATTATCTACATTCTTTTTCTTTGGGTGGGTTTTGAAAAATTAAAGATAAAGATCCCAGTAAAAAATCAACATTATTCCAATGAGGTTCCAATCCTAGAAATAAAACTTTAGGTCTGGAATTTTATTATTTATCTGATTACCACACAAGTTTCAACTGCCCTGATCCAGTGGAACTACGGCATCCCCAGGGGGATGGGTGGGTTAAGTTGTGAGGCTGAAGGAAGTGAGGAGGGGAAGCAGAAGGTTGGAAAATACCTGGCTATTTAGATCTGATTGCTAAACACGGTTGCCTTGCCTTTCACCAATAAGAAGTGGTGATAAAGTTGTTTTCTATAATATGCTTTAGCCTATGGATATTTTTTGTCTACTTTTTAGAGTTTGAGACCAACGGCAATGATGTATTGTTGCGATTGTTCAATCATATTTTATATCCAGTCTCTTGGGAATACAGAGTTACGTTTAGCATAAGTTGAGTGTTTTGATTGTTATATCATAGTCTTTGTGACATAACATGGCAAAGAGTAAATATTATGAGACAATACGTTAAGTGTGCTGTAATAATCGGATTATTATTACGTAATTTTATTATTTTCGGGGAACAGTCATCATGGAGATTACCTGATTATTGCTTTCTTTTTTCTTCTTCCATCTTGCGTAGTCTTTATAAATAATTGATTTGAATTATATTTACATTAAGTCATTTTAGTAAGTTCTCAATCTTTGTAATATGTGTACCATAAATGCTTAGTGCTTTTAATTCATATGCAATGATAGCTTAAATTATCACACAGAATTATGTCTTTAACCTTTCCACTTAATTTCTAATGTATACAGAAGAAGATCGCCTACACTTCACTCATTTTGGAAGTTGTTTAAATGGGTAAATAAATATGTGCACATGGCTCAGGAAGCATAGTTTATTTGGCCGAAATGTTATGCAGTTAACGGTGAATGTTACAAATCATTATTTGTTGCGTTAAACAAAGGTATAACATGAACACAGCAATACAGGCGTAGGCTCCTAAGAGGTAGTGTCATGTATTTCATTTAAAAGTGGGCCATTGAGACATTGAAGCCCTAAGTGGATTAAGCGTAATGCTCGGCCAGTGTATTGAATTGTCCACAGGTACATTGTGAATGTGTAATTTTTTCAAGGCAAAACACTAAGTGGATGATACTAATCTTCCCGGCCATTGTAGATTTTCAATTATTGTCATTTTGATGTTTGTCACTAAATAATTAAAATGGGAACATTGATTTATAATCTGTACTAGTAATTACTACCACCGGCTTCGCCCAAGTTTTAAAACTCCCTTTCTTATTGAAAATGTATTCTTTTTAGCAGTTTTATTGATATTTTAAAGCTCCATAGCTCACGATTGTGCCCGGGATTATTTTTATACTTTTTGGTGCTTCTGCAAACAAATTCTCTGCTTTCATATTGCAGTACAGTACCTACTACTACGGTAATCCGCATATGTGTGTCAAATTTGATTAATCATTGTCATCATTATTTGAAAACTTCATCCACTGAGTAAAAAAATTGTGAAGATTTATTTCAGTTCAATTCGCAGATATTATTTTAACCCTCTGACACTCCCAATTTATAATTGCACTTTTCAAAAAAAAAACTTAAATTGATGGACAATTTTGACGATAAGCACGTTTTTATAGCAGTTCAACAACAGTAAGACAGTTTAATAAACTTTTATATCCACTTTATGGGCTCAGTAATGATCAGGTTACACCTGTTCCCTTAACCCTTTGTTTTACCAAAAGGGTTTCAATGAGTGTTTTCTCTTTGTGGGTTAGCTGAACTCTTAAGCCGACGGTTTACGAAGCGTCACTTAGGTCAGACCTGCCAGAGGTGCTAGCTTGTTCACCACAAGGGTTTTAACAAGTATATTCTCCCGGGTTAGCTGAATTCCTAAGCAGACGGTTTACGAAGCTTCTCTTGAGTCAGACCTGCCAGAGGTTCACTGAAGTAGCGCAGGAGGCACTGGGAAGCAACTTACTCTCTAGAACTGAAACATGACCTATTATAAGTCAGCACAGCTGCGTCGTCCCTTCCAGGGTATCACATCTGTAAGCCCGAGCGGCAGGCTGAAAAAACTAACCAATAGCATCCCTCACCCTAATTAGTAAGAGACGAAGCAATGCAGGAATGACAAAGTATTTGAAATCTATATGCTCGGAAATATGCATAATAACTAGATGGTTTGTGATAGGTTTGTTTTTGTTAAATGCCCAAATCTCGCACTCTTTGTTTATGAATCACAATGAATTATAGGAACTTCAGAAGAATGAAAAATTAATTTTTTATCACAATCTTTTTGCAATCATCAGTCGAAATACCAATATTTTTTTTGTTTACCAATTTAGAAAACTTACTCATGCGTTTTTGAATTCCAATGAATACAAAAATGGTAAATAGTAACTATAACAGCACTTAGGGATGACAAAAATAAATTAATTACTTAGATCCACCTTCTCGAGGTTGTCAACTTTAGTACTGAACTTGTGTTGGTCCCACATGGTTCTCCCCACCCCATTCTTGCACCACCTCGAGTATTGTTGAGTAATTGAGGATACTGAGCACTCCAGGGCCCTTTTTTCAAAGGTGCCACCAATCTGCCCCACACGCATATGCCTGAGGGTTAATTATATATATTTTGTATAACAGCTACCGGTTATCTATTTAATTCAGCTTAGTGTATGTTTGCTAAACTAACTTGAATAATTCAATAATTTTTTATTTATGCCTTGCACTTTATAATATCATTTGGTTTGGATATAGTATCTGATAACAATTTTATAAATGAAGTCTTAGTTTAAAGTAATTAACTTATTCAATTTATTGTAGATATGGCGATAATGTTAAAAATATACTTTATGTTTGCCTATATTGTTGAAATCAGGATAAGATACCAGTAATCTTTAATTCATGGAAATGTGTGAGATATCCAACTGCCCTGCAATAAACTCCATAATATTATCTATTATCCACTATGTCGAAACTCTGCATGAGTCGGTAATATTGATTAGAATACATTAAAAAGCAGAGAGTCCTGTTTTACAATGTCAATAGTGAAAGAACACAAACTTGTGTCTACTATTATGTACGATGCTCTTGGCAAGAAGTCATTTACTCATGAAGTCTTGTCTTCGAGGCAAGTAGCGCAAGGCACTGTAATACGAGCCCTGCCTTAAAATAAGTATGTTGATTTGTACGAGGGATACATTTTGAATCCTTACTTTCAATGCTTGTGGCAATAAGAACTTCAATAAGAGTTCTGCTATACCAACAGTAAAAATGACACAAAAATTAACTTTGTTTCACAGTGCACTAAGAAGTTGGCTCTTGTCTTCAATACCCGTAATATAATCACAAGGCACCCTAAAATGAGCTTTGCCTTGTAATATTAATTTGTACACAGGATTTTTTACAAATATATTTTTACAATGCTCTTTGCAATTGGATAATAGTTAAACAGGAGTTCTGGGTTAGGAAGCGTCTTATGTGAGTGTCAATTTAAACACATTTTTGATGTGGACGATGTTTTGATAGTACTGTTCCTTGTTGTGTTTACTTCAGTTTGTATAAGATGTTTGTGGTTTGACTTTCAGGAACGAGCAGAGTTGATACGCAGTGTCGACTTTGAAACAGTCACAACATTTGAGAGCCCGTTTGTTGAGGCCATCAAGGGACTGTGGTCTGATGCCGGCATTCAGGAGTGCTATGACCGACGTAGAGAATATCAGCTCACTGATTCTGCCAAATAGTAAGTTATCATTTCATTTGCTATCTAACAATCAATACACAATTCATACTTCTTAGCCTTCTGAATGACTGCTTCAAATTCTACTCTAGATTCCAAAAAAAATAAAATGTACAATTATACACATTTTATTTAATGCCAAAATTACAGTGAAACCTTTATCTATCATTTTCCTATCAGGACCTATTGAAAAGGACCGCCAATTGCAGCGTCAAGGTCCCATAAAAACAAATTTAAAATGTTCGTAGTCATCCATGCCTTTTTGTTTGCGTAATATTTTACGGGTAAAGTTTTCATATTCTTAAAACGCCTACATAGGCTTCAGCGATTTGCCAACGTGAGAGGGGCTCGCGTTAATCAGTTCCATCACTGTTGACGCAAAACAATGTCGAGATCCTCTCTTTTGTAGTTTTTGAAGATTTCCCGCACAGTAAAAATATTGCATCACCGTGTTTGATGAACTATTGACTAATGTCAAAATATTTGATTGTTCCACTCGTTGTTTATGAGTATCTTTAATTGAAACCTGGCGTTTATCTACAAAATATGGTTTTGTATGTTCACATTTTGAAAAGCGACTGATCTAGCAAAATATTCAGTATAAAAACTGCGTGTTTTAAACGATGAATGCGGTAAAACGATACATGGAGGAACGTTTGATGTGATCTATTTTCCCGAGTTTTGTATGAAATTAAAGTTTATGTTTAGACTTACGGAGTTCAATACTTCAATTAATTTGGGACTGGAAGAAACAAATGACGAATGCGGGAAAACGATTATTCGGGGAACGATAGATGGAGAATTCACTTAACCTATACCTATAAAGTATTATTTATCGTCATTCAGAATGTTAAGAAGTAGAATTTACGGTCACAGTTTTTCTTGAATGATTTCACCCATTTTTTTTTAATCACAGGTACTAGAAGTAGTGACAGAATATTTGGTGGCACTCTATAACATGGAATCTTTAGCAAAAGCAGCACAAACAGGACACCATAACAACTTACCGAACTAGAAACCTTTTGCCCTTGACAATATATTATTGTGTTGAGTTACTGTTAAATTATGTGGGTCCAAAGTAAAGGGGTTATAGGCAACATTCCCTCTAATTTTCTCATTGTGGCTGCTCATTAACTTATCATAGAGGCAGAAACAGTTTAATGGCTGCAAATATACGGACATCTCCAGACCCATGTGGAAGTCCATACAGCGAGACATGGTGCGACATTACACACATTTTTGCTGCACCCGGTTTATGTCTATTCCTTACTGGCCCATGGGGCGGGATATTCCAACTAACTTAGACTAACGAATTTTTCTTGAAATTCTATATCGCCTCGGAAAGATACACACTGTTTCTCAGGTACACAACAAAACAAAGAGCAAGTACCTCTGCCCATACTTGATGCCAATCCAAGCACTATAGTTTTTTTACAAGCAAAAAAATTAAAATACTAATAAAATAAACACAAATACCTACAAACAAGGGATAATTCATAAAGTGTTTGTTCAAAATACATTACGTATGGTGCAAACTCTGTGAACCTATCATAAAATATTAGTTATTTTTGTGCATACTTGCGCTAAACAAAACTCACGTGACACGTTCCTTTCTTCGAGATGCGTGCAGAAGATGGAAACATGTTGCGGACAATTTTTAAAAGATGTGCGGTCGCACGAGTGGACACCATAGAAGGAAGATTGGTTACATGGTTTACTTTGAAACCAAATTTCCTAAAGCAGTTTTTATTAATTCACCACTCTTTTCTTGAACTTAACTTTTGAGATGACTTTGTGAGGAGATGCAAGCTTTTAAACATCAATATTTATATTATTTATGATTCTAAGAAGATGTTTTATTGATATATCCAGAACAGGATGAAATAACTTGTTCTAACGTATTGGGCTGTAAGTTACCATTGCAAAAATAATTATATTCCACCTACAACGTGAACCTTATCAGGTAACTATTGATATATTATCAAACTTTTTATTTGTAGATTTAGATCTAGAATGATGAACCAAGGCACCAACAGAGAGATATGGATTCTCTCTTTACAACCTTTTATTTCCATGTATACTTCTCATCTGATGCTGCATTCACAGGATGCCCAGCATAAGGAAGGAAGGAAGAAGATGTTAATGATTAATTACTAAACACATCCATATAGAAAGTTTTATTTGTTATCAGTTATTTCCATAGACATACAAATTGATAGACTTACCCTAACATAAATTCGGGTATCATTTGGACGAGCTGGAGGCAAACCATGTGACTATATTTTTGTCACCCGGAGTGTTCGAGAATGCTTTGAATAGAGTACATTACTCGTACATTGAACACCGAAGAGCGCACATTGAAATAATCAGACCCTGCACAGAAAAGTAAAGTTCACTAAAGTAAGGCAACAGTTAGCAGCGCAGACCATTGTGGACTTTTCTGCACAATATCGGAATGTTTGTAAAAATATAACCTCCTTCAAATCAGGTTGCGTAGCGACTATTCAGTTTTGAAATCAAGTTCGAACTTTTGTTCACCCAATTGGGATTTGTAGTTGCACACCATTGTAAACAGGACTAGTACTTCTTAAGCAGATTTTATTTTCGCATACTAATATTACAATGCGAGTTACCTGTATACTGTCATATTCATTTATTGACAAATTACAGAAAGGGAGATGGTCACGCTCCCTCCCCGCTCCGTGCAACTTGGTATGTTCCCCTTTCCCTGATGGGCTAGTCTATCAATTTGGATGTCTATGGTGATTACCTTTCCTTGCTTTGATTCGACTCTTATTGGAAAATTCTTCAACATTATAAACATATTAAATAATGAAACCATAATGTGTGGATGGCCTTTTCCGATTGCCAGAAGGCATCTACAGATTGAAAAATTTATCATTTTATTATCTCTAATGGCATAACCACAAATGGGAATTTTTAGTTTTGACCCTTCCGTTCACATAAAAACCACACAAGTTTTAAAAATAATCATTTGACATCGCAAATGAGAGTATTTGCCGATGTTCTCACATTGCAATTTATTTAAATTATGATCCATTCCAATCCTTGCGCGTGAATGGCTCATTAACATTATTTGTGAATTTGGTACTTTATTAAAAAAAATGTTGCTTCCCGCAAAACATTTCAGATTTCTAGAACGGTTGGTGTCTACCTTGTCGGTGCAGTTTATTTATATCCAGATATTTATAGTTGTTTTGCAGTTGAATCCCGTCAATCCAACAAGTAAATACAGTAAAGTTTGATAGTAATATGCAAGTAGTTACAGTAAGTTGGGATCTTGTGTCTGAGGCCACTATTACGGCGACACTGGAATTGTGGAATGGCCGCCTTCAGTGTAGTGTGTGTGTGTTATAGCTACTTGATGGAGATAGATCGCGTGGCCGCCACAAACTATTTGCCCACCGAACAGGACATTCTGCGCGTCAGGGTGCCCACCACGGGGATCATAGAATACCCATTTGACCTGGAGGAGATACGATTTAGGTAACATTTCACCGCACGGCCAAAGGAAAACTACCTCTACAATGTGGCAACCTGCACCATCTTGCTCTCGCCTGCCAATGCATTTTTTTTACATTTTGTACATGTTTTTATTATCTGTATAATATCTTATTATGTGCTGATGTATGGCTTAATCCTAACTCTCTGGAACAGGTGTACGTGCAGTCCATATTAGCTGTAAAGCTATGCGTGCCCCAACAAAAGAAAAAGAAAATAAATTTCCATAATTAACACCTTTATAAGGATTTTATTTTTGTGTTGCAAATACAATTTTTCAGGCTCAAATGATTGCACGCCATTGCTTTACAGCTTAAATATTGCCAAGGAACCTTTACTACACATCACAGAAAAATTGTACTTGTAATAAGTTGTGATGGGCAAAAATAATAATTCATCTCATGAACTATTATTGACTTGTGTAAACTTGAGAGTTAGGGTTAAATATAAATTTGCATAATAAGTAAGTCTCTGCATGATTAAAATTTCTTGAAGTACAAAATGTAATATCCGTGAACTTTGGCATTCTGTATTTCATGGTCTTCTTAATTCTTCATCTTGCATTTATGCATTTCAAAGAAATTTTAACAGTGGTTTTAACATTTTTAAGCTTTTAGGTGTTTTATGTTTCATGTGTCGGATACAAAGCATTTCAATGAAGATCTATTGACAACATTGAAATATTTTATAACTTTAGCACTAAAAAAGATACACACTCTGGGTGAAAATAATATAATATATTAGTATGCTGAAATAATATTTATTTGTATAATGCATCCTTAAATAGTTTTTTCTCACCCAGACCTGTGCATTGAATGTTGTATTCTAACGGGGACTAGTAGTTGTTGGAACTACTTCTGGAAAACTTCCGTGTGGGTCGGGTTTTTCAATTGTTTTATGTTTGCTTACCAATGCTTTCATTAATATTTGTTTTTTTCTTCTTTTAGTGTGATTTATATATTGTAGCGGGGTGTTTGTTTAGTGGATGAGAAAACTATCTCTTTTTGTTTAAATTAATTTAGAGATTTTTTTTCAGCATGCTTTCCAGGTAACAGATATCCTTTGGAGTTAAAAGATGTTATTATAATATTATATTATTAACTGTTCATTCTTCTTACTTGATTTATGATTTATCCATCGCCTATGTGCCATCATTGTTGATCACTTATAATCTTATTATTGCGCTATCTATTTCAACGGGGTATTCACATCAAACCTTGCGTGGAATGCAAATTGACTTGACACATTTAATTAATGCTGTGGAAAGCAATGATAGACGAAGGACGTGAATAAATCATACCGGTTGCATGGTGTGGACATAACACGAGCATGTAACCGTGTGCAATGGTCGGTGTTGAGTTCAGCGTGTGGATGAGTGTGGTGTGTTGTTGCAGTTATTTGAGTGATCTAGAGAGAATAGAAGCAGCGGACTACCTCCCCACGGAGCAGGATATTTTACGAGCTCGAGCGCCCACTACGGGAATTCTCGAATATCCGTTTGATCTCGACTCTATCGTATTTAGGTATGTAAACTCCCTGTTCCCGGGAGAAATACCAATACCCTGTCTACTGATAACCAACCAACCAACCTGTCCGGCATTTAAACCCTCATCTGCTTAACTATCACTAGTATAGTATGTTGAAGGTTTTAAAGGTACATTGAACATGTATTGTAATTTATATATCCTTTTGCTATCAAATTATGGGAAACTGACGCAAAGCGTAATGTATGCTTCTGCACTTGTGAATTAATATTGAAGTCAGTGATAATGTCAATAACGACTTGTAAATATTTAACCTACATATTGGTAGAAATTTGCTAATAGTACAGTTAACCTTGTAAATAATAGTGTGATGCATTTGTTGTTGTAAAAGTTTGTCATTGTAACACCTATCTTTATTCCTAATCACTCAGTCCTACTTGTCGCCTGCATAATATCTCATCTTACCAGCTCTCTCCATCAACAATTTACTGCTTTAAACATTATTAGAACTTGCAAAAACTATTCATTCAAATAACAACATATTAAACGGGAAAATTTATAATGCAGTGTAATAAGAAGGTAACTGCAGTTTTCGAGGAAGTACTGAAAAGTTGTCACATAGTTTATACTCCCAAGGAGCCACTGGTGTTTTGATTTTGGTGATTTTGGTTGTTTTGGTTGTATGGGTTCAACAATAACCCATACAGCAGGCCGAGAGGAAAATAAGTTCCCTCGGGGCCTATGTCATCTTTGGGAAATTAAATCTTTTAGTCCTTTTATGATAAAGTTATAATTATTTATGCTTTTATAATTGTGATATTTATATTGGTAAATTGTTTTTGTTTTTAAATTTTGCTATTCATTTTCCGTACCTTAGTAGACCACCCTAAATCAACCCCATTAATGTAATATTTATATCATTATTATTTTGGCAGTAGTTTTTTCTCACAGTAGGTTAAAATTTGATAAAAATCACAACCCACTCTCCAGACTGCACAATATTAAAATTAATTTTAACAATACAGTGGAGCATTGATATCCTAATGGAACAAGGGTACGACATATAATCCATCATGTATTAAGCGTATATATATTATATCAGTCGAACGATTGCTACCCAATTTTTTTTTTTTTTTGTGAAACCTACAAATATGAGAAAAACAATGAAATAAATATAGTTGGATTCGTTAGCTTTTAAATCACAGTAAGCAGTTTTTAAGTCTCTATATTAATATTCAGAGGTATGATTTTTTTAATTCATCTTTTGTTCATTCAAGTCAACTTAAGTCTTTTCTTGACTTTGTCCACTTTTCTGTTTGTTTCCCCTTCTCCATCTTCCTCATCAGCCACAGGTCTGTTGTTCTTCTTGTATAAAATTTGAAACCCATATAATCAAAGCTCTACTGTCTTCATAATTCCAATACATATTAGCTACTGGTAAGGTGTTTATATATTTCGTTATGTGGTTAAACTTTGCATGGTTGTCTATTGGGCTTAATTACCATACTAACCACTTGGCTTGGCGCACACTGGCATTTTTAAATTTTAGTTACTCAGAGAAACGCCTTATAAATGTTTCATCCTTTAATATCTACCAGTCTGCAAAAAGGTCTGAACTTAATGCTCGCTGTTTTCTTGGTTGTAAAAATAATTAAGTTTTATTTATCACATTGGCAATAAACTATTTATTATTTTTGTCTCCGCTTTTTTAATGTAGTCTTACAAATTCAAAACAATTCATGTTGAATGCTTTACATTCACATTGATTTATTCTCATGTTTAATGAATGTAAATTTTTCGTTGTTTTTTAAGCGGAGGTTTGTTTCTTAGTTTTTTTTTTCAAAACATCAGTAAAATTGATTCTTTATGCAAATTAACAGATCTTTTTAAATGTAAAAGTAAAAAAAATTCGTTGTTGTTTTTCTCTCCCGGCCGATATGTGTTATAATATAAGTTGTGTGCATTGCAGGATGGTGGATGTGGGGGGACAGAGATCGGAGAGAAGGAAGTGGATTCATTGCTTCGAGAATGTCACGTCCATCATATTCTTAGTCGCTTTAAGTGAATATGATCAGATTCTATTTGAATCTGAAAATGAGGTAACTTTCTTTTTTCAATCTACCACAACATACTAATTTGGTAGATTCAACTATGTAAGTTTCAGCGCATGCATTGTTACAAAATGTCTGACGCAAGTGACAATGAGACTATCATTTTTGCCAGACTAACTATTTATTAATTGCTCTGCCATGTTTAAAGTCTCGGATGACGTGAGTGGGAACGACTTTGTGGCGGGAGAGTTTACAAAATGTCGCCAACGTATGCTCCGCACAGATGTATGGCGGTGGTCACTAAGATTTTTGAATTGTCAAGTATCGGATGATTGCGTATCCCTGTGCCAGAAGGCCCTAAATGCTTTAAAATGACATCGAGAAAATCAGTTATTATTGCAGTTTTGCTTTAAAATTTCTATTTATTCAAAAGGCAGATACAATTGGAATTAACACTATTTATCATTATCACTACTTATCATTTCCACTAACAGAATAATGACACATTAATCCAATATTGGACATGGCCATGCATTTATGCACAAATTCAGGTGGTTATTGAGAAAAGTTGATTTGATCTTTGGGTGTGAGTTTGATATGCCTTTCACAGGTTAGCTAACTTGAATGCTAATTAATAAATACTAATTTACCTGTGGGTTCTAGAATCGAATGGACGAATCAAAGGCCTTGTTTAAGACCATCATCACATACCCTTGGTTCCAGCACTCCTCAGTCATCCTATTCTTGAACAAAAAAGATTTGCTCGAAGAAAAGATCATGTACTCTCATCTTGTGGACTACTTCCCCGAATACGATGGTAAGAGACTTGTCATTTATTTACGGAAACATCGGTGTTGTAAGTGCAACAGTTGAATTCTCAATTATTTTAACTTTTACCCGGGGCTGAAGCACACGTGCGTGGTTTGGAAAGTCAGGCCCACAGTGCGGCTGACGCATACATGTGTGAGCCACCGGCACCCAAGATTAAATAAGATAATGAGATAGAATAAAGAAGTGACCTCCATTTAGCCCAATAGCCCAGCACTCTGTCTGTACACTCGCCTGAGTCGAACAATTCACAGAGTAGAACTGTTTGTATGTAAGGATGCATTTGGCTTAGTTTGATGAGAATTATAGAATTATAGTGCATCCGTGGCTGTTACAGCACCGAGTCGCTCAGATGGGTTCAGTATTCATATTGTTACTCACAAGCTGATTACTGCATCCCTTTGTGGAAACAGTTCTACATACTACATTCTACATACCCATATTCGATGTGATCCATCTGTGTATGTGTTATGTGATGTACTTATTTGATTGAATATAATTGTAAAGCTGCTCATCTCAACACAGGAATTCCCTAGTGAGAGGAGCAGCGGAGGAAAAGAAATAAATACTTACTAAAACATTTCTGGTACTATGTATTTTTAAATCAGGTAATCTTAATTTTTTTGTTAAAGAAGATTAATTATTTCACAGGTTTCAGCGTCGTTTGGTCTATTCCTGACATCAACATTAATAATTACTGTTATTTTTCTTTGCCTATTTTCTGAATGTCTTTACAGTTTGTTTCAAAACTTATTGCTGATACTTGTTGGAGTTATTAAAGTTTCAAACAAAGAAGTGGGCTAGTATGTAAAGTGGAGTTGAAATAATGATGTTTGATATTGAATCTAAGGTCCGAAATTAGACGACAAGCCAGCGAGGGAGTATATCCTAAAGCTCTATCTGAATGAAAATCCCGATCCTGACAGAATGTGTTACTCGCATTTCACTGCTGCCACAGGTTGGGAAGAGTGACCCCTCCCTCCCTTCTATACTACTTACACCTATAACAATACACCTTTCCTGTAATTGTTGTTGACAGCTGCTCTTCCTTTATAATGATCCTACAGTGTTTATTTTGAATAGCTATGAATATGAATGTTTTCAGTTTGTTGCCAGAATTGTTTTAAGCTTATAAGAACGGCATTTGGCAAAACAATTTAAAGCGTCCAGTTCTGACAGCAAACTGACAATTTGTATCGCGTAGTTATTTTTGCACAAACGTTATCTATGCCAGAAATTTCCCTATTTTATGAATATTATTGTAAGACCTGAACATGATTGCTTTTTATTAGATAAATGTTAATGGCGTACTGTAACTATAACGGAGGATTTAAGTAGTGCCGTGTTGTCTCAATCCAATTAATGTGGCAAGTATCGGGCTAATCCCCAGCCGCATAGTTCCGTGTAGACATTGGCATACATTGTATTGTTTGGCTTCCGTAGGTCCCCAACGGGATGCCATCGCCGCTCGGGAGTTCATACTGCGCATGTTTGTGGACCTGAATCCGGACAGTGAGAAAATCATATACTCGCACTTCACCTGTGCAACAGGTAACTTATATTCCTTTTATTTATCCTAATTTTCATGGATGCTACGCACCAGTCTTTCTGGTTGGAGTCAGTGATCTATCCCAACCTCGGTTGCAGTACATTGCATGTGGAGAAGATTTATGGTTGCGGATAATGATAATTACATTTCGGGACACTACTGCCATTTGCACATAATTGTGTAGTTGAATACTGGGTCTTTTTTCTAACAAGTGTTACATATTTACATCCTGTATTATTATTGAATGTTTCATTTGTTGAATTTATATGAATGCATCTTATACATATCACGGGAGTAGCAATTTCCTCTTGCTGAAAAGGTAATATGAACCGGTAAGGAATTGTGTTGATAACGTACTGTCCCACTTACCCAGAAAGATCCTATACATATCACGGGAGTAGCAATTTCCTCTTGCTGAGAAGGTAATATGAACCGGTAAGGAATTGTGTTGATAACGTACTGTCCCACTTACCCAGAAAGATCCTATACATATCACGGGAGTAGCAATTTCCTCTTGCTGAGAAGGTAATATGAACCGGTAAGGAATTGTGTTGGTAACGTACTGTCCCACTTACCCAGAAAGATCCACGGTGACCAATTAAAAACTGCGCCACTTAAATAACTGTTCTCAAACTCAAGCTACAAATTTTATAAAATGAGCGTGTTTTATTGGGCCACTGTCTAAATAAAATTCTTGTTGTATTTTTACTTTGCCGTTATTTATCCTTATGTCGAACCTTTTCACCGCTTATTATTACAAGTTTTCCTGCTTTATTTATTTGTTTTGGTGTTTGTTAATTATTTATTTGTAGCATGTAGTTAAAAATAAAGATTAATGTAATGTAAGGTAGATTCTGAAAGTTTTGTATTCATAATTGAATTAATTAGACTGAGAAAAGAAATGATTGCTTCAAGCTTATAATATTTTCACTTCTGCTCAGTTATCAATCTCAGAGTTCGAACCCTGGATTATAATTACCGGTTAACAGATTATTTTGTAATTATTACTAATTTGCACGAATGTTATGTTCATTCGACGCTGAAAAGGATAAAGCTTCGTACAGCAGTATGGCGCGTTAGCCATATTTCCTTTCCAGCGTCATATTATTCGTTATTAATTTTATTTTATTCTTTTTTACGCATGTTTTTATTTTTATTTTATGCTACATCCTGGGATTCATATTCGTCGCATGTGGAATACTATTATTAAAAACTCACATCTTTATTGTTTATTTATCAAATCATACTTACCTTTAACACTAACCAGACACTGAAAACATTAAGCTAGTGTTTTGTGCCGTTAAAGACACAATCATGCAAACTGCCTTGAAAGAATTCAATTTGGCGTGAACAATCATCATAATACTGCCTAATTCTAGTTAAATGATTTCTCCTTTCAAAACTGCGTTTGCTTAAATATAAGTAAACCAGCCTACCTAATTCTAATATATTGTTTTGACCCACTTTATTTATTCGGTAACATGTTCTATTATTGTTCACTTTGTTTAGAAATAATATTACACACAAAACATAATGTGACTTTGATTGTCAGCATTCCAACCACTGCCAAAGGTATTTTTATAGGAATTTATTCTATTTATCGCAATTGGCACTATCTTTTGTGGCAACTGCCTACATTCAAATATGGTTAGGTTTTTCGTTAACACATACACCATCTGTAATAACAATTTATTATTATTTTCATGATTGTCTGCGTATGTATTTGTCTTAATTGATATATTATTTTTCAATAAAAAAGTGCATGTCGATCATTGATAAATTATAATTGTCATTTTATTTTTTGTTAGTCCCCTTTGCTTTTTAATTTATCTTTTATTTAAAAGTTAAGTTAATTTTTAACACAGTACTGTTAAGAAAAATGTTCATATTTCTAACAAAAAAATGAATTTGTCTAGTTAACAAAATAATGTGCTCACGAATAGAGATGAGAAAGGTAACTTTTCTATTCTCAGGTGAATTGGGGGTAAGACGAATCACAGGTTCAAATCAAGATATGTCTCATTTATGATATCCCCACAATACTCTCAGGCTCCTTAGCACCTTGTAATCAGGCATCACCAGTCACAACATCACCATACAATATCTAATGGCTTCCGTAGAGTGGTAATATATTCATTTGACATTCGAGTCTGAAGATTTTTGAAGAGTCCCGCCCAATGCAAACTTTTGAATGATTTTTTCATTTAATTATGGGCACTACCAAGTCTGGGTGTTACAATGTTGATTGTTATGTTACAACAAAATTATCAACAACAGAAGCCAAGCAAAAGAATACATTTAACCCAGAACCTCTACGAAGAAAAAGGTTGACAATCTTCTTCAAAATATTATAAAACATATTCTTGGAGCCATTTAAACAATGGACAGTGTTGCAGTCATAGACACAGACCATCATAGGTGTTTTTTTAATAATAATAGCAATTTATTTATATAGGGCAGTGGTCCCAAAATTTTTTCGATTCACGGCGCCCTTTGTAAATTCCATACACATTCTTAATAGACGAGCCAATCAAGGGAAGGGAAATAAACCAACTTGCCCGGAAGGTGTCGTGACCGTCCCGCTTTTGGTGATTTTTCAATAAATAAATATGACAGTATACGGGCAACTCACATTGTAATATCACCATTCGGTTCTCGAAAATAAAATTTGCTTACAAATTACTAGTCCTTTTTACAATGGCGCACAAATAGCTGGCTGCTTAAAAAACTTACATACATATCCCAATTTGAGTAAACAGAAATTCAGGCTTGTTTCCAAAATTTTATATTTTGTTATACTATTTGGTTAGACACTTCTACAAATGTGTTATAATTTAGTCACCCCCCCACAATGGACAGTGTTGCAAACCTTGGCCTTACTTTAGCGAACTTTACTTTTCTGCGCACGGTCTGGTTATTTCAATGTGCGCTCTTCCGTATTCAATCTACTGATGTCATAGTTTCTTCAAAGTATTCTCCTGGTGCCAAAAAATATGGTCACGTGGTTTGCCTCCAGCTCGTCAAAACGATACCCAGATTTCATTTCAGGCAAGTCTATTTGAATGTCTATTCTAAATTTAGATTTTACAAAGACTCTGTATCAATTTTTAAAAGCAGCTAATGATTACTTTGCAGAGAACATAAATAAAACATTATTTAGACCAGACCAAATATGTCACCAATATGTTAAAATGACATGAAATTAGTGGTTCAGCTAATTACATTACAATTATTAATTATAACGCGGCGCCCCTTAGAGGAAGCCATGGCTCCCTGGGTGTGCTTTACTCAAATAGCGTAAGCAGAGTCCTAATGAAAATTAAATGCATCCTGTGTGGTTACTTAAAATTCTGCCCCTCTCCCTGGGATATATGGTGGTGGTACCAATAACATTTATATAAAGCTTAATTAAATGTAATTAACTATCTAACATTTTGTTCCCCTATCAATATTACTACACTTGATTACAATCGCAGTGGTAAGTTTGTGGTTTCTGTTTTATATCGTTATTTGCGTACGGCAGATTTGTAGAACTTCTAATGAAGTTCAAATTTAAATCTTCTATCTTTATAAATAAAAATGTAAATCTTCGTTTGTTCAAAATCTTAAATCCCCGATTGCTTTAAAATTTTGTCACAACATTGCATTTGAGTATGCGTTTGTGACAGGTTAAAAATACCATTTTGTCACAACATTGCATTTGAGTATGCGTTTGTGACAGGTTAAAAATACCATTTATAAAAAATAGTGCCATCTATTGGACGTAAAAGTAAGACTTGCTATTGTTTCTCTATCTCCAGCAATGTGTATAATAAGTTGATTTGACATGTTTCCAGACACGGAGAACATCAGATTTGTGTTTGCGGCCGTCAAGGACACCATCCTTCAGTCCAACCTGAAAGAGTACAACCTGGTGTAGAGTGTAGAACGTAGAGCCCACCAGCACGAGCACCAGCCCTTACCAGCGGAGGTCAGAGAGCACACCTTGTGTCAGCGATGATGAACTATCTCCCGGCAGATTGGATGTGAAGACTTTGCACATATATTAAATAAAACTATATGGATTCAACGGTTCCTAAGCTCGCACAAAGTGATATTGTGTGCAAAACTTTTTATTTGTAAGGCTTATTATATTGTTGCAATTGCGAAGCTTAGGTAAATGTTTCATATTCTGGAGAGCTGAGTCCTTTTGTTATTTTTCCGCAAGTATATTTATAATGTAAGGTTTAGTTTTCTCTTTAAGTTATGAAAGAATATTTATTTTGAAAGTTAGCGTTCATTATTTATTATTATTTTCTCTGTCCATCATTTAAGGCATTTCTCTTCCGGCTTGTCTCTAGCGATAAGAAGTAATTTGTGTATAATTCAGTCAAAATTTAATTGTTATAGTTTTGTTATTTTTTTACGCAGCTTGTTTATTGATTAATATAATTTTATTGGACAATTATAAATTGTACTATTATTGTTATGTGACTTTAATGGAAATCATAGAATGTGTGAGTGTGGGTGTTCTGCATATTTGGTCAATTGTGTAAATATATAGGTGAACACAACGGTGGAATCACTTTTCTGCCTCATCTTCATTTGGAAACAAACATTGTACCCAGGTTCAAGTAGCATCTGATAAAACGTTCATTCCGTTGAAAAGTAATTTTAAGTTTTATCTTTTCTATCCTAAGGAGCACAAGTAATTTCTGTGATTTGTTAATGGTTTGATTTATGATTTGTTTTTTGAAAATGTTTAATGGAATGGAATATATCCAGCTTGGGAGCCGTTGATAAATATAATTCATTCACCCATTCACGCATACTTGTACACAGGTATCACGGGGTGGCCCCAAACACGTATATTGTTTTATTCATTGAGTTCATAAGTGAAGTCCTACTAACGCTGACGTACATCGTACATTTGTCACTTTTATATTTGTAAAGCTAGTTCATGCGGTCTGGCTCACCAGGAGAGGGCACCCCTGATAGCTGTATATGTATGAATATATATATATATATATATATAAATCAAATAGCTTTAAGTCATTTTAACCTATTGATACATAATTTGATGGAAAGTGTTAAGTAAATGGCAAATGTGTTTGTGGCCGGGGTGTTGTAGGGTGGTGGGTGTTGGCACACTGAACGGCGCGCCATCGCTCACAGGCACTAAGCACTATGCCCTACGTCTACGTCTAGTCCCCAGTGCTCGGGGCACAGCGAGGCTGACGTTCTGTCGAATGCCGGCGTTCTCTGCTTGCCATCAGCCAACCAACCAAACAAACAAACAAGCAAGCAACCAACTTCAGTCATCTTATTTCTGTTTCCAAGTTGTTATTATTTGTGATATTTCAACATACATACATATATACAAACAAACAAACATAGCTCCGCATAGTATTTTTTATAACTTACTAATAATTTATGTGGATGTAGGCCATTGTGAATTGTCATTGACAAGAGATTGGTTGGCAGGGAGCTTTTGTGTGTACTGCAGTCGCCTACTGTGTACCTGGTCCTCCATTACAAGTGCTGGCATTGGGCAAACAGACCACGGTGGACGGTGTGCTTCCCGAGGGTTGTACTGAGTACGGATGTTCTGATGATTGGTAGCGCACATCTCTATCGTCCGTAAGCGGTTCTCTAGGAAGCACCACTATCCGGATGTCTCTGCATGTAAATGTAGCGCTTGTCCACAACAACATGAGGGTCGGCAGCGTGTTGCGCAATTAGGAAGACTGTAGTACCGCACCTAATTCTGTCATTTCGTTTGCCATTCTGTCACTTCAGGCCTTCCCAGTATCACAAATATAATAAGTTGAAAGTTGTAGTCAAAATAAGTTAAGGGTTTTTTGTAATTAACAATAAATTATTTGGCAATGTTTATTATTCAGTGTACATTTTTGCTATTGAATACGTGTTCTATTTTTTTAATCTAAAATTTTAGAACTGGATAAGTTTTTTACTACTCATTTTACGGTAAATCTGCGAACATTTCCTATTCTGAACATGTGGATTCAGGAGAATCAGTGGATTCAGTCAGGTTAGGACGGGCGCCTGCGTATGTGATGTTGAGGTATCGTATCAATCGGTACCGGCACCGGCATGTTTCTTTCACTGTCTTTACTTTAGTCTTTGGGTGAAAGAGCCATCGCTCCGAGATTAAATGCGGGCAATCCAATGTATTTTACTCTATGTAAATGTAATGTGTAACCTAACCTGACCTGACATTAGTGACTGTCTCATTCGTAGAGCTATTCTTATTATATATTAATATTTGCACATTGATTTTTGTTGTAGTTACAATCCTTTTGTAGGATTAAAAACTACATATTTATCTTGGTATATTCACAATTCAGTGTGTAATACTTATTACAACCTATTGCTGGAATTTATATGATAGTCTAATGTTGCTTTCTTTTCTGTGGGAGATTGAAAACAGTAGCTTAAGGTCAGACTGAGGACGAATGTTTGATAAATATTGTAAATTATTATTTCTCATAAAATATAATTTTTTTCAGCATTTTACCTTTTATTTGACAAGTGTTTTGTATTTACCCCCACACAACATAATATTGCACATCTTCTCCACTTGACAAACATTCACCTTTAGGTGAAGTGGGGCTTTTCAAATACCTGTGCGGGTGCGGGTTGCACATATAGTATATTGACATGACACCAAAAGATCATAACCGACAAAAAATTTTTCTAGAAACGATTTTTCTTTTATTTTTTATGGAATGGATCTGTTATCCTCAAATCAGTACAAATTTAATGATTTTTGCAATGCAAAATGGTATCAATAAAACAAACATTCGCTATGAAGTTATATTCATATCCATGTAAATTGAAAAATTGCGAAAAAAAAACAATGAGATTTACGAAACAATAATATGAATTAGGACGGTATATAACTGCGTAGATTGAACGGTCTTAAACTGTCGCCATGTGCTTCATAGCTGTCAGACTGTCAAATACTACAAAACTCAAGTCGTTTTTACTGTATTGTGCTACTCACATCTAGCAGCCATGGCAGCTCCACTATCGCTATGGAAGAACTGACTCAAAAACTCAAGGCAGTTGTTTTACTGTGTATCGTAAGAGATACAAGTCATTTACGATAATTTTAGAGAAACTAAATTTTAGACCATTGTATAATATACAATAACGCTTATAGGGGCACAGAATTCGTTTTGGGCATTAAAATTTGAGACAGGCGTTGTGAGGTGTATTTGTATTTGACATGTAGTCGTTTAGATCGCTTATGATGAAAAAATGCTATTTGAGCAAAACTGTTGGTTACGATCTTTTGGCGATCATGCGCTATATGGCCACTGCTAGGTCTGGGTGTTGTGACACTAATAGACCTTACAGCCGCTCTTGTAATATTCATTCCCCATGCTATTCATTCCCCATGCTATTCATTATACATTGCTGACTATGAATATCATGGGGTAACATACATAAATCAGGTGAAACATTTACACAATTATGATGAAAGAAAATTGATACTGCAATTGTGTTATTATCTTGGTTCACATCATGAAAAATACCAGCTTTACAAGCAATGAACCACGGGGAAATTGAAACGAGAATCGGTAAGGGAAAACAGTTACGCTTTATTTCGGTCTGCGGGGTGATAGCAGCCAACTTAAAAAACTGAAGTAAATAGGAAGGTTGACAAGTACAAAGTACATGGCTATTGAGATACCGGTTTCTAAATGGTGAAACGAAGTGCAAATACACATTTTTTTACAATAAAAATATATAAATTT
Source organism: Hesperophylax consimilis (assembly GCF_061612785.1). Taxonomy (NCBI): domain Eukaryota; kingdom Metazoa; phylum Arthropoda; class Insecta; order Trichoptera; family Limnephilidae; genus Hesperophylax; species Hesperophylax consimilis. The sequence goes on along the minus strand of NC_142841.1, from coordinate 9,026,763 downwards.
GTTTTAGACCACTTTTCTAAAAAAAAATTGTATATTTTTATTGTAAATTATGGCGAGCCGCAAAGTTAATGCTTATTACAAATATGACACATTTTTTTAATTAATTCTAATTGCATGTTAAGAAACCACATTTTTATTAGCTCTCTCGGGTCCCGATTGAATGAGCTAACAGATCTGCAACCGAGCCTGTCAATTCAATATTCTACGCGTGCAAGTGAGATTGCTTTTTCAATCATAGTACTAAATGACTATGGGTTGCATAATGAAGATATTTGTTTTGAAGAGTTCTTGGGAGTATTGAAATTTTTTATCCCATGAAAATTAGACAGTCACTGGCTGGAGCCATTCAGGAAATGTTCAGGAGTAAGGAAGTGGAAGGTTTGGGAAGTAGCTGGCCACTGAGATCTAGTTACTAAGCACAGGGCATGCCCCGTGTGCAGGTACAATTGGAGCAGTCTGCTCCTGGGGCCGAGTTGTCAAGGCGCCGGTAATACCTAATATAGCGTTATTTGTAACCCTCATCCTAATATTAAATACACTGACCACTAACTAGGCATCTGTTAACATGCCCACAATGTCCAATGAGCGTGTGAAAATATAACTCGCACCAATCTATATTGTACTCATCATTCCATATGTTGACTCCCTTTATTTGGTTTAAACAAAAAATTCACAAGTGTGAGAAAACCAGACAGCTCCAGAAAACTGCAGTGTAAAATGAGAGGACTATAGCCAGAACTACGAATGTGTAAACGAGATGCCTATAGGCGTCGAACCGAGTAATTAATGCTGTAATAAAAGAGGGAGACCGTGCTATACGAATTCATACTGTTGTCTCATTCTCCTAGTGGCTTTAGCCTGTCAATTTACCCCTTTGGGACAAATAGTACGGGTTCTGCTGCTTCGGTAAGACCGTAGGATCAAAATTAATAATACTTAATTTAATATTAACACACTTTAATCGGGAAGGGTAGTTCTACCCGTTCGGTCGATTGATGCTTAACGTCGGGAAGGGTAGTTCTACCTTCTGCGCCCGCCTCATTTCAATGGCAGAAAACAAGAAATTATCTGATGTTTTTATATGAACATTATATACCAATCTCTTTATAAAAGTCCCAACTATATGTACATATTATCAAATTGCAATGCAAGTCTTTTTTGTATTTATATTGGAGTCTTTTGTGTACATCGATATTTCAACTAAAATGGCCTATATTATTGAACACCTGACATTTGATAGGTATTGCGTTTGAAGATCAACGAAATAAGTAATTTAGATAACATATTCTGTTGTTCTAATAATTCAATTCCTGGAACCAGGGTTTTTATGACCATGAAACCCGAAACAAATCTTTCTATCTCTGTTCCGCACCCACTCAACTCCTAGGTGCGAGCGAGCGAGTGAGTGTCGAGCATTTAAAAACAGCAGGTATCGGCAAACACAGTTAGGCGGACCATAATAAATATTTACAAGTGCGTGCCAGTTTTTAAAAAGCAAATTGTCTTACGGTTGTGTTCCGAGGAGATAATATTTATATTTGCTTTTTCAAACCTTTCAAAATGGAGTCTGAAAATTACGAAAGTGATAACGAAATCGTCGCAGATAATTTATCTGCCTGTTCTAGTAATTATTTGCCTGAATTCCATAGTGAAAGAGAAGAATCTAGTGGAAGTGAAGAAATTCTTTGTAGGAGAAGAATGTCAGTGATGCCATTACAGTTCAGTGATTCTGAAGAAAGTGATATGGAGGAAGAACAAGGAAATATTAGATGAACAATTTTTAGACGTAAACTGTAACTGATTATATAAAGGTGATTAAAAACTTAAACCTAATAGTGTATGGTGAAAAAAATAAACAATATTATGTGAGCAATATGAGAAGCATTCTACGCTTAGTGATTATTTTAAATTTCATTTGAAAAAATAACCAATATTATTAGCACGTTCCGATGGTTTTGGTCCGCTGTACCGTGCGAGGGGCAATTGCGCACGTGGTATTCAATGGGTAATAATGTGTTACTCTGACGGTACTAGAGAAGTGGCAATTGTTTTTGTTTTTATAATGATTTGGGCTTGGTGAAAATATAATAATTTGTAATTTTATAAAATTGAAACCTAGTTTATACTTAAAAATTGAACCCTAATGACTCAACAATGACTTTGTTTTCGATTTATTATGTTGCATTAGAAATAATACTTGGTTTTCGGCTAGAAATTTTATAGCTTTGGGTATGCTGAGTTAGTATGTAGAAAATTTTATTGAAATATTTTCGAAGATATAGCGATTTAAAACAAATTCGCGCGGGACCTTTATTTTCGCCCGTTTTCAGCGGTCAGCCGGTGAACAAAATAACCCGATCAAAGTGTGTTAATAATACGCCCAACTCTAGTAAATACAGGCAGGTTTACCAATGCTGGCCACTAGATGTACTAGCGTAGCATGTTGATGTTGATATTCCTTTCAATGGCGGCGAATTGAATTTATGTAGTTCTTGAAGGTGATTCTATGCACTTTCTAATTTAAAGATAAAAAAAATTGTGTATATACATAAAAATGCCCTACAAAGTAGGTTCTGTGTGTGCAGTCTACGGATGTAATTACAAGAAACAGAAAGACTCTTGATGTTGATTGGTTAGTAGGTCGAATTTAATATAAGTTCATTCAATTCTAGCAATTAAAATGTTCTTGATTCTGTAAAATGTAGATTGTATCATGAAAAACATAATTATAAAAAATTAAGGTTAATTCAGCAAAGCTTTGTTAGTTCCATGTAGCATTCTGTCTTCAAGCTGAAGTTATAAAAATCATTGTCAATATTGATACAATGAATTGACCACATTTTTATAATTATTTCAGCTTAAAAAACTGGGTAACGGCATGCAAAAGAAACGATCTTGTAAATGTGAAAGAGCAGAATACTTATTACTATAACTAATGTTATATTATATTATTATTTACGTAACACATGGAACAATCTTGCACAACATGTGATCACTTCTACTTATATAAACCATTTTAAAGCTCGATTGGATTCCTATTTGGAGAGAAGAAAGGATTGACTTATTTTAAACTAGCTGACGTGTACCGGCGTTGCTCGGGATTTATAAATGGTTTGGGGTAACGTATTAAGGTTCTGAGGCCTTTTTAAGATTTCAATTCCGTAGTACATTATTTTGATGTATCTTATAAGGTTTGGCCGTCATTAGCAATGTAAGCCCGAAAATATTTTTTTACGACATGATTACAAAACATTGATATATGCATGTATTATATATAAAAACCTTCCGGAAGAAATTCACTAAATGATAGTGAAAACTTTACCAAAATCCATTGTGTAGTTTAGAAGAACAACAGACAGACACGGATAGAGACTTTGTTTTAAAACATTTAATAATAACGATTTAAAACAACTCAATTAGTGAGAAATCAGATGAGCGCATCAGCAAATATGCTGCCTGCTCATAAAATAATAATAATGTTTAGGTTCTGACCATTTTGAAATGAAATGTTTTAAAAACCAAACAGTTTTCAGTCATGGGTAAGTTTTGGACAAATATTATTAACCTTTTATGCCAGTAGGTAGAAGTGCAGCTGTGCACAGCAGGCCGTGAATTTTAAATCAAAATAAACCATTTTTAAATCTTATTTTTATAAATTAAAAATATTACACCTTGAAAGGATATTTAAATGACTTGCCAAATTTATTCAATGTGCAAAGTTTTTGCTTCCCTTCACTTAGATAAACATATTTTAATTTTTCAGAAAATGTCAGGGTTGTCACAACTTGTCACAGAAATATGGGAACTTGCATTAGAAAAATATTAACAATTAATTAAAAGAATGATGATAATGATGTATTTAAAAAAAAAGTTTTTATACGGACTATTTATTTATTCATATTCCGTACGTACGTGCACAAACAATTCATAATCTATAATTGAATTAGCGCCCTCTATTAATGAGCAGTTTGTGAATAATTTTTTTTTTTTTTTTGGTTTTAGGCATTTCACCCTGAAAAGAGTGCTTTGTGCCGGTAACAGTTTTTTTTTTTTTTTCCATTATTTCTGGCTTTCACCCTTCAAGGGTGTTCTTGGCCATCATTTAAAATTATTGAGAAATGAAAGGTGAATTTAAATATTAATTTTATTTAAATAGGCAAATTTCAAAATTATAATGAAAATTGGAGTCGAGTTCAGACTTAGAAGAGATGAGATGTTGAATGGAGGGGAGGCAATTTTAGATAAGGCTTGATAGAAGAGAGGATATTTGTTTAGAGAGGGACAACCAAAAAATATGTGATCTAAAGTTCCCACTTCTAGACCACAGAATGTACAATCTGGGGAGTCAACGACGTGAATTTTAAAAAGATGGGAAGGAACGGAACAATGTCCGATCCTCATTCGAATGAGTGAAGAAATTTATTTTTTGGAAAAATGAGGAAATTGCTGAAACCACGGTTTTGATGGAATAGTCCTTTGTATTGAGGCATAGCAGGCTCCCTTGGATTGACTAGCAATGTGCCAATACTCCGACCAAACATTGCGGGATCTATCTTTGATGATGGAAAAAATGTCAGATAGGGGAATGTGGTTTACGAGGGTAACAACAGGGTTGGACGCTCCTTGATTTGCCAAGGCATCCGCAATATCATTACCCATGATACCAACATGTCCAGGAATCCAAATCAGAGTTACAGTTTTACCGGAGCTTTGAATGGAGGCTATCATCTCTCGAATAAGGCATACAAAGTGATCATCAGGATGAAGAAGAGGACTGGATTTAAGTTTTTGGAGGGAACTGAGAGAGTCAGAGAGAACGAGGGAATGTTCAAAATTATTTTTGATTATATATTTGAGAGATTCTAATATTGCAATACACTCGGCTGAAAATTGATTTGAAATTGAATGAAATATTCTGTCATTAGAATTATTGTGGTAAACGTTAATACCTATACCACAGTTAGGAGAGTCGGGAGATTTGGATCCATCAGTAAACAAAAGAGAAAAGTTGGGCCATTTAGATGAAATAATGTCATTGAAAATATTATTGACAGTTCGGGCCGGGAGATTGGAATGACTTTTAAGGATTCCGATCCCTTCTAATATTGTTGGGGATAGGGTGACGTGACTATATTTTAATTTGTATAAGGGAAGTAGATCATTTTGGATGATGTGGAGCTCTGAGAGAGACTTAAAATTTTTACAGATGTCAGGAAGAGGTTTAGTTGAAGCTCTGATTGTAGATGAATGGGTTGAGTCAATGAACAACGAGACGCTGGGGATAACCTGATGACATTTAGAATTTAAAAATTTAAGAACAAATTTGTCAGCAAATAGTTGACGCCTTAAATAAAGAGGAGGATCAGAACATTCCACTTGAAGGGAATTGATGGGTGACGATTGCATCGCTCCAGTTATTATTCGCAAAGATTTAGATTGAATTTTGTCTAATTTATCAAGTACATTTTTTGAGGCAGTACTAAAAAGTGGGCAGGCATAGTCGAGATGGCTTCGAATAAGTGCGTTGTAAAGCAACTTAATGGGGTTTTTATGGCGGTTTGAGAAGGTGACACACTGAGTCTTTTGGATTGAAAGTTCAAGACCATTTAACGTGAGCCATGTGCAAAGGGCATTCATGGCTTCGTTAAGATATTTGACGGCGAGAGGGATGATTTTGGATGATAAGAAGAAAGCTATGTCATCTGCGAACTCAATAACTTTTACTTGTGGGGGAATAGCGACATGCATTAGAGATGGGCGAAGCGGTTCAGTTGAGGGAGCCGGTTCACTAGTTCCCGTTCACTTGAAAGATCCGCTTCAGTGAACCGGCTCAATTGAGCGGGTCACCGGCAGTGTTGCCAGCGGATCTTGGCCTAATGTCGCCATTTTTCAGTTGCAGTAATTCTGCCCACATATTCCCCACAAATATTCTGCGTGAGCGTGATTCCTCCTTTCATTATTCGAAATCCATGGAGGGGGGGGGGGGTTGTTACAGAATTTCTATAAAACACAATTCCCCACAAAAAAATTTCAAAATACATACTCCTCACGAGATATTTGAAATCCATGGGGGGGGGGGGGGGGTTGTTACAGAATTTCTGTAAAACATAATTACCCACAAAAAAATTACAATACATACTTCCCGCAAAATATTTAAAATCCGTGGGAGGGGGATGTGGCTACGGAATTCCATTTCAAAAATTTCCTCACAAAAATCGAGTGAACCGGCTCACCGTCCTCGAAAGAGTGACCCGGCTCATCGTTCGCGAACAAGTGAACCGGCTCATCGTTCGCGAACAAGTGAACCGGCTCACCATTCGCGAACGAGTGAACCGACTCATCGTTGGCGAACGAGTGAACCGACTCACACGAACAAGTGAGTCACTACTGATCCGCGAACGAGTGAGCGGCTTCTCGAGATTTTCTGAGAAACATAATTCCCCACAAAAGTTTTCAAACTACGTACTCCCCACAAGATATTTGAAATCCGTGGGGGGGGGGGGGTTGTTACAGAATTTCTGTAAAACATAATTACCCACAAAAAAATTACAATACATACTTCCCGCAAAATATTTAAAATCCGTGGGAGGGGGATGTGGCTACGGAATTCCATTTCAAAAATTTCCTCACAAAAATCGAGTGAACCGGCTCACCGTCCTCGAAAGAGTGACCCGGCTCATCGTTCGCGAACAAGTGAACCGGCTCATCGTTCGCGAACAAGTGAACCGGCTCACCATTCGCGAACGAGTGAACCGACTCATCGTTGGCGAACAAGTGAACCGACTCACACGAACAAGTGAGTCACTACTGATCCGCGAACGAGTGAGCGGCTAATTTGGGAACCGGATCTTACGGATCCGCAAAAAGATCCGGTTCACTGAGCCGACTCGTTCGCGAACGACTCACTTCTAACATGCATATCATATGTGTATATATTATACAGTAAGGGGGACAATACATCGCCTTGTGGTAAACCCTTCCAAATAGACCTACTTTGAGGAAAAATATCTGGAAGTTCAATGAAAATTTTTCTATCTAGAAATAGATTAATAATAGATTGGACAAACATGGGGGGAAGGCCAAGGCCTAGAAGTTTTTTTTTCAAGATTGGGATGGAAACATTGTCAAAGGCGCCTTCTATATCTATAAAGACGGCAAGACAAACTTCCTGTTTAGAAATTGATAAAATAATATCAGTACTGATGATGGTAAGGTTATCTTGAGTGGATTTTTTTTTCCTAAATCCAAATTGAGATGGAGAGAGAAGCTGTTTACTCTTGACAAAAAATTCTAATCGGTTTTTAATTAATTTTTCATAAAGTTTACTGAGGGTGGATGAAAGAGCGATTGGCCTGTAGTTGGATCCAGAATTTGGTGATTTGTTTGTTTTTAAAATAGGGATGATTATTTGACAACTCCAGTCATCAGGCATTATACCAGTCTGGAAGATTTTATTTAAGATGCTTAAGAAGTGGTTTAGAACATTATCATTACTATTTTTGATTATGCTGTAAGGTATACCATCTCTGCCTGGAGATGAGTCCTTGACTGTTGATAAACAATTTTTTAGCTCAATTAAGGTGAACGGAGAGTCTAGCCAATGATTAGACATAGGAGTATTATAGATGGGCGTTATTTCATCTAAGTTAGGTACAGAAGGGGGGGCGCCGGTAACAGTTAAAGTGGATAAAAAAATTCGGTTAATCTATTGGGAGAATAATAAAACAAATTAAATATTGGACTCATTTAGATCACTAAAACAAATTAAATTTTGAATTCATTCAGGTTAATAAACTTACATAAAGTTGTATGAACACGAGAATTGTTAAGAGATAAAAGGTATGAAATGTTAAGGGGGGACTGGTGTGTGATTTTAATAAGCCGGCGGTATATGTTCTTGAAAGATGAATGGTTTTTACAGTTAAAGAAAACGTGGTCGAGGGTTTCCTCTTCCACACCGCACTGGCAGACCGGATCATACAAAACTCTAATTCTAGCCAGGTGAGATGCAATTGAACAGTGACCAATTCTCATTCTCGAAATACATGAAATGAATCGTTTTGAAAGTTTTTTACCGTGAAACCATAGCTTAGCAGGGATATGGTTTTGAATTCCAGCATAGAAAGATCCAGTTCTTATTTTGGAGACTGCCCAATTTTCTTCCCAGGCACGAGTCATGTTGGATTTAAGAATCGGGAAGACATCGGAGATAGAAATTCTAAAATTTAGTGGGATAGTTCCGGAATCTGAACCAGATTTGGCGAGAGAATCGGCCATCTCATTACCCTCGATACCCAAATGGGCAGGGACCCAGGCCAATATCGTCTCAAACCCAGATTCACTTAGAGAATTGAGAAGATTTTTTATTTTACATATAATAATATTGTCTTCCGGATAACATAGAATATTTGACATAATTTTAGTTAGAGCACTTAGCGAATCAGTACATAGTAAGGCTCGATGAATGTCGAGAACCTGGATTTGATTTAGCGCTTGTTCAATTGCAAAGCATTCAGCTGTAAATATGGAAACTTCTTTCGGTAATTTATAAGTGAGATTGATTGAATTCTGTACTATATATCGATGCTCCACATCTTTTATTTTCAAATTTGGAACCATCTGTGTAAAGGATGGAAAATCCAGGGAATTTTGAAGCCACAATGCTTTTAAAACAGTCATCCACATTTTGAAATTTATTTGGGGAAGATAAAATATTCTTCCGAAAGTCTGATATTGTGTTCGGCATAAAAGTGATTGCCTTAAATGCAATATTGTATATAGGGAGATTGGAAACTTCTTGAAGACATTGGAGGGAAGATGACAGAGAATTATAGAGATGAAAACTTTTAATTATGAGAGGAAAACATTTTTTTTCTCTCAATCTTTTGTTAGAATTCAAATTAACACTTAACCGATTAAGACTTTGTTTAATAGGATGATGTGATAACGATAAAGCCTTGAAAATATATTTATTGGCAAGGAATTGCCTTCTGAAATATAATGGAGGCTCCCCACATTCCACCCGAAGCGCATTAATTGGAGAAGACTTCATAGCTCCAATAATCATTCTGAGGGCTTTTGATTGAATTCTTTCCATTTTCTTATCTAAATATTTAGGGAGGGGGTCAAAAAGGAATGTAACATAATCCAAGTGGCTCCGAACTAGGGAATTATACATTAATTTAAGAGTGGTAGGATGAGATCCCCACCATACTCTGGAAACTGCTCGCATCATATTAAGTCCCTTTTCACACTTTGTAGAAATTATCTGAATGTGGAATTTGATTTGAGTTGCGGTTTGTAGAGGCACATTATCAAAAGAGATTGAGAAGTGGGGAATTATTCTTTTGCGCCTAAAAGCCACGACCCTTGTTTTAGATACCGCCAGATTCATCCCATTTATTGACAACCAGCTTTTATTCAATTCAATTCAATTCAATTCAATTAGTTTATTCCTTTAAAAACATTACAAAATTACATTTTATTTCGTTTTTAAGTACATTTGTAAAATGGTATTACATAATAAGTGGTGTATAAACTATACCAGCATCAATAGAGCTTGCCTTTTAAAGGCAGCTTCACCGGTGCTAAATATGTCGATATCCGAATTAATTCTGTTCAACAGAAAGACTGCTCTCCCCACCGGCATGACCATTGGCAAGTTAGTCCTGCAGGCCGGGAGATAAAACAGTCTATGCTGTCGGTGACGGAGATAACCATCAGGAACATAGAGACTAATACTCTCCATGATAGTCGGATTTACTAACCATCCACGAATCAGTTTGAAGAAGTGTGATACAATATGCACATCTCTTCTGACCCGTAGATGGTTCATACCGAGCATGCCCAAGAGAAAGTCAGTAGGATAGAGCCACGGGTAGTAGCCATACTCCCTCAGGTAGAGGAATCTCAGAAATTTCTTCTGCACTCTCTCCAACATGAGGGAATACTTCACCTGATGTGGGCTCCAAACCACCGACCCACTCTCAAGCCTACTCCTAACCAACGCAATGTATAGCACTTGGAGAACCCGGGTGTCTCTAAAATTCATCGCAGTACGTAGGACGAAGCCCAGCATTTTCAGTGAAGCACTACACGTCATTTCGATATGAGTATGAAATGTCAGCCTACTATCAAACATGATGCCAAGATCTTTCATAGTGGAGACACGTTTTAAACTTCGGGCATTCATGGTATACCGGTAAAACCAAGTATGACGTGCCCTTGTGAAAGAAAGAATGAAACATTTAGAAACATTGAATTCGATCCGATTCCGTTTACTCCAGTCAACAATTCTATTAATGTCCGATTGGAGTCGAATGCAGTCTTCTAAAGTTTTAATTTCCAAGAATAGTTTTAGGTCATCAGCAAAAAGAAGTGACCTAGAATGCAGAATATTTTCTGTAATATCGTTAATAAAAATTAGAAAGAGGAGCGGTCCTAAATTAGAGCCCTGTGGAACGCCTGAGAGTACAAAGAATAATTTTGACATGAATATTCCATGAGATACAAATTGCTTTCTTCCAGTAAAATAGCTTGCAAAGAATATGAGAAACCGTAGAGAAAAACCTATAGTTGACAATTTATTCAATAATATGTCATGGTTTACGGTATCAAATGCCTTCGAGAAATCATTATATGAGCAATCTACTTGGTAGCCCTTATCTAAAGATTTGGAAACATAATCTGTGAGTACCAGTAGGTTAGTATCTGTTGATCGACCTTTTCTAAACCCATGCTGTTCTGATATTAAGAAAGGCTCTACTTGAAAGAGCACATGTTTATGAATTATCGATTCGAATAACTTAGCCGGGGCGGAAAGTATTGCCACTGGCCTGAAATTTTCGATAGATGTCTTTGATCCACTTTTGAAAATGGGACAAATTTTTGAGACTTTCCAGGAATCAGGAAATACACCAGTATCTAAAGATAGGTTGAATATAAAACTTAGTGGCATTTTTAAAAATTCAACACATCCTTTTAAAAAAAATACTGGAAGAAAGTCTGGCCCAAGTGAATGTGTATGTTTCATGTTATTAATTGAAGATTTAACATCTGATTCGTCAATATGACTTATATCAATGTTTAATATATTGTAAAGCCAAATTCATTTCCTTAGCTGCAAGAATAATATTTTTATGTAACAAATATATAAGGATATCATCCGCAAAGAAAAGTCGCTTGATAGAAAAAGGAATTACTGAGTCTAGGTCGCTTATCCCTTTCAGCACTGGCTGATACGATCGTGCGGGTCCGTTTATAAAAATATTTCTCGAAAACAGTTTTAAATTTCATTGGTATTCGGCCTACAATGACCGTGTGGGCTTGTATCTAAGCCCTACTGGCCATTGTTTCCAAAAGTTTTCCATTGTTTTACCGCTAGGGGCATCATTAAAAACTGTCAAAATGTCGCGTCAACAACGGAGCCAACCTCTGCCTCGTAAGTTATTTATAAATACAAATATATAAACTATTTAAGTAATTCACCGTGTTATTATTGTAGTTAACATGTTAATCAATGAGTTAATTCTTTTTTTTAGTATGACATTCAGCATTGTGTTATTTATTAATGAAAATATTAACACCAGCACGGGCGTGCTGGTCAGGTTTATTCTCATACATTCCATTTCAATTCTGTCCGATAAATATTTGCGAAGTGTTATAATTTTTCTCTTTTTCTTTCTTTTTCAATGAGATAATGTCTCACTAATAACACCAGATATTCATTGTAACTATGTTTGGGCATAATAAAATTGTATTGGAGTATGTTTTTAATTTTTTTAAATATTTTTTTTAATGTGAAATTCCTGAAATATCACCAGATGATGAAGGATTCGAAAATTTTGTCCTGAATCCTATTGGAGATGGAAACGATTCGGAAATAGAAGGATATTCGAGTGAGGATGAGGATGATCGTTCTGCGCTTAGAACAAACTTCACCAACTAACAGCTGCCTATATTTCGATAGGTATTTTACAACACTCGCCTTTCTAGAAAAAATAGCTCAAATCGGTTTTCATGGGAAGGGAACTATTATGACTAACCGTTTAAGAGGTTTGAAATTAAAACCTGATAAATTGATGCAACAAGGAGACCATCAACAGCTTGTCAACGAGAATATCGCGTTAATTAAATGGCGAGATACAAAAACAGTTTTAATTGGGTCAAATTGTACAGGAGCTGAGCCATTTTCAACTGTCACGAAGTGGAAAAAATCCACAAAGACATACGCTGCTGTTCGGGCACCCCAAATTATAAAAAATTATAACAAGCTGGTGGGAGGTGAGGATATTTGCGACCAGCTAATGGAGTGTTACCGTACGTGGATCAAAACAAAAAAATGGACCCTAAAAACCATAATACACCTTTTGGACTTGGTTTTGGTAAACTCATTGTTGTTTTATCGCGAAGAATTAAAAAAAACTGCAAATAAAAAGACTTTAATAAAATTTCGTTTGGAGGTTGGTGAAGCGCTTACACTACAACTCCAGAACGTAAAAGAAAGGCACCTGAGGATCTGAACGAAGAAGAATGTGAGCATACCCAAAATAAACAGTACAAGCCTGTGAATCTGCCAGTAACAGATAGGAGATATGACGGTTATGACTGGCAATATTTAATTATAATATTGTTACACCAAGAATTTGTCGCATGGAAAATTGTAAAAGCCGAACGAAAATTTTATGTGAAAAATGTAAAACCTACCTGTGTCTTTCACGAAATAAACTCTGTTTTATATTATTTCACACTAAATCCAAGTAGTTGTTAGTTATTTTCGTATTCAAACATAATAAATCTTAATTTCGCACAAATAAATTGGTTTTATTACTCTTTTTCGTAAGTCATTGCTACAAACAAATTTATCTTGGTTTGTATAAAGATAGTCCTGACCGTCACGATCGTGCTGGTGAATTTACTCGGAAAATTGGATTTTCCGAATCTTTTTCTGTGCATTTATGGGATTGAATTATTCTAAAAATAACAAAATTCTGGAACAAAAACTTTTTTTTTCTTCAGTGCTGAAAGGGTTATATAAATATTAAACAACAGAGGACTGATAACAGAACCCTGGGGTAAACGCGCCTTAAGCATTTAGAGGAAGACTCAATAATAATGGACCTATCTGTGAGCAAATTAATAATAAATTGGACTAATTTCGGGGGGATTTGTTTTTTAATTAGCTTTTCTTTCAAAACATTCAGTAAAACATCATCGTAAGCTGATGAAAGGTCAAGGAATGTGGCCAATGTATAAGAATTTAGGGATTGAGAAACTCGGATATCAGTTGTGAACAAACTTAAATTATCCATTGTAGATTTCTTTTTCCGAAAACCATTCTGATTTAGTGAGATAATATCTTGACTTTCAACAAACCACTCTAGTCTGTTTTTTATCAAACGCTCCGCTACTTTCATCAAACATGATGAAAGAGCAATAGGCCGATAAGACGAAATTTCAGATGGATTTTTTCCAGGTTTTAAAATGGGAATGATTTTTTGAGTTTTCCAATCATCCGGAATTAGTCCTGTTTCAAACATATTATTAATAAGAGATAAGAAATATTCAACCGCCATATCAGAAAATGATTTAATGAAACTATAAAATATTCCATCGGGACCCGGAGCAGAGTCAGAAAGGGCTCTTATCACTCGTTTCATCTCATCAATGGAGAAAGGAGCATCTAGCCAGTTAGAGTGAGATGGATACGGCTTAATAGAAGGCATTTCTTCACATCCGGCAACTGATGGGGGGGCTATTTTATCCGCAAATCCTATAAGAATTTCTTCTGATATATGTTTGATTCTCGGCGGAGAATACGATGATCCGAATTTTTTTAAGCTAGACCAAACTGAAGACTGGGGAGTTTCCGGAGACAAGTTCTCACAGAACTTCCGCCATCCAGCGCGCTTCTTATTTTTCAAAATTCGTTTGGTTTCTTCCTGGGCTTTTTTAACTGATAAAAAATTTTCTAGTGACATACACTTACGAAAAGAGGAAATTGATTTTTTTCGAGAGTTGACGGAGCGAGTGCATTCCTCGTCCCACCACGGAGTAGAGTGTTTTATTTTAATGTTCGCATTGCGTTTCGGGATGGATTTTTCTGCTGCATTTATAACCATAGAAGGAAACGTCTCACATTGCATTCTGATGTCTCTCGGGGACGATTTTGTTAAATGAATAAGGTTATCTAGTTCAGAAGAGAAAGTGCTCCAATTCGCATCTTTCGTTCTAAATTTGAGATTATTTTTAACTGGGAGGGAATAAGTGTTGAATTGATGGTGGAAGCGGATTATAATTGGGAAATGATCACTAGAGAGGGGATCGTTTAGGATGTCCCGAGAGCATTTAGATGCTAACGAATACGAACAAAGAGATATATCAACAGCACTTTTCCGTTGATGAGGGGGGGTAAATCTGGTTGGAGATCCGTCATTTAAAAAACATAGGTTATGGGTATCAATAAAATCTAAAAGATTGCGGCCAGAACGATTTGTTATTTCGCTACCCCAAGAAGGGGAATGTGCATTAAAATCTCCAAGGATCATATAAGGGGAACAAATCTGGGTTAAGATTGGTGCCCATTCATTTTCACTAAAAGTCGTAGAGGGAGGAATATATATTGACAATATTGTGATATCAGACAAGACATCTGGATATCGTCGGAGGGAGTATGAATATTAATTTGTTTAAACGAGATAGAATTATGGATTATCAGAGCCGTGCCGCCTTTACCATCCGGTCTGTCGTGTCTGAGACAATAATAACCTGGAATTCTTAAGTGAAAGGAGGGTTTTAACCACGTTTCAGAAATGGCGGCTACGAAACGTTGTGTTCGTCGAGTAATTGAATTAGGTCAGATTTGTTAGCGAAGAGGCTTCTACTGTTCCACTGAAGAATTTTGTTCAGTTTCGAAGCCATTGGGGAGGCAAAATAATAAAGATTTAATGTAATCGGCAGCGTTGGACGGTACAGTATTGTTGTTTGTAAGGATAGAAATTAAAAGGGTAATTAAAGTTTGTATAAAAGAATTATTATTAATTATTTCGGGGAGAGCAGAAGGGGAAGTATTACCATTAATGGCACACCCATTGGGCGTCTGGGTTTGGCATTCCCATTCGGGCTGGCCAAAATATTATTCAATTGTTTTTTATCAAGGTAAGGTGTATATTTTGGGTTGGGTTTGACTGGCTTGAGAATGGTTTCTCTGTGAGAAGATGACGTTGAATTTAAAAAGGTGGTTGTTTGGAAAGGAGCTGAGGACGATGTGATCTCTGCGAATGATTTTTTCGCAGGAGAGATAAACGAGGCCTGGAAGTACGAAATGTTGTCGGTAGCCATTTTATGTTTTATGTTCTTCTGTCTTGCTAATTCTGGACAGGCTAGACTGACCGCGGTATGTGCACCCAAACAGTTAATGCATATGGGAACATTGGAAGATTTCGGACATTGATCAAATGGGTGACCTTCTCCGCAATAGTAATAACGTGGAGGGGAGCGGCATACAGATTTCGAATGTCCGAACCGGCAGCAATTGAAACATTGAATTATTGGAAATTTATAAACTTCGACGGGAGGCGAGGTATAATAAATTAACACACGAGACGGTAGGGATTGTCCCTCAAATGTAACAACAACAGACTGGGAAGGTTTCCAGATCGTGTTTCCATCAGTAGAACCCTTGTAGTTCAGTCGACGTGCTTTTACTTTCGGGGTTCCGTAGGAATTATTCAAAGCATCAACAATTTCAGCCTCTGGGATATCCGCGGGAATTCCTCGCACAAGACCCATTCTCGAAAGGTTAAATGTAGGGATGAACGATTTATATTTATGATTTGAGAGCGAGTCAATTTTTTTTACAAATCCATTTGCGGAAGCGGCAGTGTTAAACTCGATAGATAATTTATGTCGCCCTTCCGGTTTAATTGAACCGTTAACAATACCAAGGTTATTATTTTTTGAGTCAAATACGAATTTTCCAAAATCCAAAGGATGAATAAGTTTTCCCTGTTCAGTTCTCTGAACACTAACGATAAATGGACCGGAAGCTGAAGCAGGATAAAGTAAGTCAGTACTTTTTGCATTATCGCTAGTTAAAGTACTTGGCTGGATGTTACTATTGGTGTTAAGGTCGTTAGAGGTCGAGGTTTGTTGAATCGGGGGTATAGATTTAACTTTCGATGGAATGTGAAGGCTACGCGATGGTCGTCGTTTACGAGATGGGAGCGCAATAGAAACCTGGCTCGTATTAGATTCCGAATCAGAAAAATCCAATATCGACACTGGTTCGGGAGGCCTATCTTCGTCTTCCTCCATTATATAAAAAAAAACTTAACTTTTAAAAATTAAACTGAAAAAATAATACGCAGTCTATTTTATTGACTGTACAAACAAAAACAGATTAGCCGTAAGCAGGAATGCAAACAAATAGGTATACGATAAACAAAATTAAATAAAATGTAACAATAATCTGTTATCTGTATGCGGCACAGGAACGGGCGAACGGCACTAAGCAATAGGTACACACAACCACTGCTGACCGCGGCTCGAATCGGACTTTTGTGGATAATTTAAAGTTTACCCAAAATAATGTATGAAAGAAAACCAAGCCTCACAACTCGTGCCGCTAGGAGGCCATGGTGTAACATGCTGCCATCAGAATGTATGGGAAATGTCAGAAGTTGGAGGTATTATTAATATTATATGGTATTTTAGTAGGACTACTAAAACAGGATTATTTCTAAAGTAATTCCTCCCTCATACTTCACAGGATCATTGTAAGAAATTTTGGTGTTTAAACTTTGTTTCGACAAGGGGTACCAAAATTTTACTAGCGCCAGGCTCAGTCCAGAGCTCAGAGCCGGCCCTAAACAAACACAATTAAAGCTTTTTTTTATTTTTGTAATAACTTAAGGAGTCCTCAAATTGTAATAATGCCGGGGCACCGGCAAGGCAAGGGCCCTGGGTTCGAGTCCTAGATGTGACCGTATCTTTTTCTGATTTTTCTGTTTCAAATTTTCGTTTAGGAATCGCTAATATTATCTTCAATAATTAAATATTTCAATTAAAGCTATTTGCTTATAAAAATTGAACTTAAAACAGTTTAAAATAATGACATAAATTTTTAGTACACCCACTTCTATTGTTAGAAATAAAACAAAACTATTAGAATACATAAATCAATTTATTTGTGTTGACATAAGTTTACAAAAACAAAATTTAAAGAATAATAATCAACAGGTAAGTCATCAAATCAATGATTAATTATTTTAAATATAAATATTTACAATTTTCATTTTTGGACGATACCAAAGTATTATGTTAGTAAAATAAGTATCAAAATAAAATGTGACTTTTCAGGTTTCCCCTGTTATTTTATGTCTGAAACAGTCTTGAGCAAAAACTAATCTACAAGACACATTATAATGTTAGAATAAAAAGGCATCCTGGTGTCTTTTTAAAGACAGTCCCTTGAAAGTCACCATTGTTGATTGAATCTAAGTTTTTATCCTAAAGGTATTTTATATTTCCGCTGCAACATATTAGATGGTTGTTTATTTATGGCGGCGTCAAAATGGTTGAAGAATCATTTTGGTATGTCCTCGTTTATGAAATATATACAAACGTTGTGTTCGTCGAGTAATTGAATTAGGTCAGATTTCAGAGTTCAGATAACAGAATTCGAGAATAAATTTCCTTTGGATAGTATACATTGCATTGTCATGTTGATAAATGATCAAGACTAATATATTAATGACCCCATTTTTAAATGGCGCGTTTAATATTTGTAGCATTTAAAATATGGAATTATCATAGTGTAAACAGCAGTAGTTATAAAGCATTACAACTAACGCACTTTAAAAATTCTAATATACAACTACATAATAGAAACATGAAAATTCAAATGTTTCTACTTAAAATATTTTTTTAAGTTATTAATTTAGCTTAGTGCCGTAAAATGATTATTAGTATTAGTTATATTAGTAGAGCAATATTAAAACTATTTACAACTATTTAGGCCAAGTGTCATTTTGCAGAAAGACAACCGTAATGAAATGAAATGGTTTTTAAAAACTTTGTTACAATTATTGATAATCAAATTAATGTTCACAACCTTCTGAGAACATTTATGTAAAATAATATTGACTGTTTTCTGGTCATTTAATACGGGATCCAACCATTAATAGAAATATATACTTCCATTTTAAGTAAAAAAAAAAAAAAAAAAAATACGATTTTTCCAACATGCATTCTAACATTCTTTCTGCAAAATGACTTTCAATTATAATTAATGGTTATCAGACAAAATAAATTTCTTTAAAAAGCAGGAAAAGCTACCAAAAAGTATGAAGGTAATATTTATATTTTAATAATATAGACAAATTACAATACTAATAATTTTTTAATCTATATTGAAATAACTGAACTGAAAAAAAATATAAATGCCTACATTTTTACACAAATCTTTTTAAGGATTACATTTCTACTAAAACTTCACAGTCTACAATATTATGTCACATGTTTTATATTTAGAATGGCCACCAGATCTATGCAAATAGTAAACATCTGCGATGTTGTTATTTATTTAATGTGAATTTGGGTGGCGCTGGCCTGGTCAGGGGGGCTTCAGATGGGTGGATCTTGACTGCTGCGTAGTGTTTAACGGGGGCTGCTTTGTGAACCAACTGAGCCCTAAAGGCAGCATCTTCCATCTCCTCTCGGTGGGCCCTCTCCTCCTCTGCTAGCCGCTTTAATATCTCGTGTTGTTCCTCCTTTTCCTTTATTTTCTGATTGAACGCATCTCTCTCTCGAGCTCTGGTTTCAGTGGTCAGTTGTACCTGGCAGGGTTCCAAAACAGGCCTTTCTTTCTTGGTTGGAACAAACGGTTCCTTAAATAGAACTAGCGGAGGGCGCGCTTTAAAAACATGCTGTTCCTCCGACACATTTTCTTTGTTCTCCTTTTTGAAATCAGTTCTTTTTTCATAAATCCTCGGCTTAGGAGAAGGAATCTTGCTATTCTTAAGAATAGCGGGAAGGGGATTGGCGTGGAATTCCCGCAATCTTTTTTCTTCATCATAGTACTGTTGGATTTTTTCCATTTTCTTGGTTTGTCTTTCTTTATCTTTCTGTTCAAAGGAAAATGGCTTAGGCTTGCGCGGATGCAACATATTCTTCTGAGCCAAGGGAACGCCGACATGCCCAGCATGGAGTGGCTCAGGCGGCATTCCATCAGATCTGAATGGAACTTGCAGCGGGCACTTGAGGCGCTTTTGAGGAATCAATGCAGATGCTTCCTTAGAAGATTTGGGTACGCTTTCCAAAGAGCGAGAACGGTGAGCCATGAACGTTGGCGTTTTCGGAATTGTTGTTAAGGGGATAATTTTTTTTGGTAGCCCGGATGGTTTTTCAAGGATATGCTTAGGTACTGGTCGAGCAGTAAACACTATTTTCTTCTCGGCAGGTGCGGGCTTCTTCATTATCTGGGTTAGTTTGAAAGGTTCAGGCTGAGTGTTGGGCCGACGTTGCACGGCGGGAATGTTGGTATTACCGTAAAGGACAGCCCTGGAAATTGGCATAGCTTTGATGTGATACTTTTTGTATTGTTCCGCTTCGAGCTCTTCAATATCCTTTTGAGACAATGCGGTCACTGGACGTACTCTAGTCTTGGCCAACAGGGCGGGTGATTGAGGAATGGTAGACTTGAGTTGCTGAACTCGCTTTCGGTTAGCGGCTGCATCCACTGCTCTATGATCCTGTATTCTCGAAGAAGAATGAAATCTCTTAGGCGTGTCCCTTTGAAGATGGTAAATAGCTTCGGCCATGGATACGAATTTAGCAGTGGTGTGCAAATTAGTCTGAGAAGAACATGTAGAAAATGATTTCAAAGACTTCCATTTGGCACTTGTTAAGTTAGAAGAAGATTCTTCTTGGATTGATGTGGAAAGGTTCATATTTTGGAGAGCGTCATCCAACTGGCTCATGTGAATAGCAACTTGTGTATTCTGCATGATAGCGTTCACAGACATGGATCGTCTCCTGAGGCCCCTCTCTCTCTGCCCCTGCTTTACTTCCTCCTCTTTGGGTGTAACTGGTTCCAGCTTTACCTTAACCTGGCATTCTGGAGCCAGCGTTTCCTCCACACTACACGGAGCCAGGCCATTGGGGGAGATCATTTCCTGTTTTATTTTAATGGGTTGAACAAAGCCTTGGGAATTTCCAGTGTTGGCCTAGAAACACACAAGAAATAGACATTAGGTTAGCTTAATAGCACCGACCGGTCGGTGGCCGAGTTGACATCGCGTATGGATCCCACGACGTAGTGTGTTCAATTCCTCGGCTGGATAAGTCCTCCATCACAACACAAGCAACATTTTCAGCTTCCTGTGGTGGAAGTAGGAGATTTTCAAATATTGTCAGGTTATTCGTAACCCGGGAATGTTTGTCTTTCTTTTTTAATTTTTTTTTATTAAATTTAAAATTAAAAATTTGAAAAATTAAAAATTTGAAAAATTAAAAGTTTTTGAAGATTTTTTTTTAGGAACAAAAGAAGTGTTTCTTGAATGATAAATTCTCCTCTATTTGCACAGTAAATATTTCAAGGAAAATTTAAATTGTGGCATTATCGCAAGAATGCATGCTTTGTCATTCGTCGGGAATTAACTCAGACTGTTTGGAATTTGAATCATAATTGTATGGGATTTTATATTGGAGGTACTTAGCTATTCAGTCACACATTTTCATTATTTACATTTGCACGGCGGTATGCAAGCTCTAATAGCTTTAGTCAGAATAGGTTCCAGTGGCGGTTAGCGGACTTGAAAAGTGAGGAGTCACAAACATTGCAAACTATTACCTACGTCAAACTATAATAATGTGAAAACGTGATCAAGTTAATTACTAGACGCACACACATACATTGAAATAATCCAAATAGCCGTACCGATACATTGTTACTTTGGTTTGACAAGGTTCTAACTGATATTTTGGACCAAACTGACCTTTGAATGGGAAACCGTTTCTTTAGCTCATATATACATACAAAAAAAATTTAAGTCATTTTGATGAGTATTATGCCAAAGTTCTACCATTAGACACTTACAATTTTAATTTATTTTGACAAGGTTCTTATGTTCATTTGAACCTTGTTCGACTGACATTTTGTACCTAACTAACAGCAGATAGAAACCAAATTTGTTTGGATTCAAAAGGTGTGTTGCCTTTTTGTCTTTATTTTAATTGTTATTAACCCTTCAGGCCTCTGGCATATTGACCGTTATATTTCTTAACCAGTGGAACGCCGATGGGTCTCTGGAGAACATGCGAGCATTCTAATAATATGATCCTTATTAGAATAATTTGCGATGCGATTTTGACCTTAATGCTTCGAAAAATGTATGAAAAATCATCATCGTTTGGGCTAATAAAACATTAGCTTCTACTAATAATTTTCAGTTTTATGCTCCGGCCTTCGACAGGTTAATAATTAATCTTATTTAAAACAATCCATTTTAGAATGATACACTGAAATAATATTTTTCCCTGATACACTGATATCCCCTACGATTAAAAAAATTTAACAATTACACAGGTCTGCAACGTTTTTTTTTTCTTTGAAATAAGAGGTAATTCCCATGTATTTTTGGTTGCTGAATTCGGGAAAATTATCAAAAAAATTCCATCACGTAAGGTTTTTCCGCAAAACGCAAAATACTGTGGGATTGCCTATCTTAAGTCGCAAAACGGGGTTTATTGCGGAAATATATATTTTTTATTATTTACAACTTATTATAAGATAATATTAAGTTTTATAGACTGAAACAAAACATTTAGTAACTCATGACGATAAAATTAGTCAGCTTTGAATCATATATATTGGGAGAGAGCCTCGAAACCACAGCGATGACTGCTACTTTTGTTCGTGCAATGTGCAAGGGTATAATACCAAAAATAAAAAACAAATTCGCTACCCAAACATAGATTCAGCACTCCGCCCAGTCCCTCACGGACCTGGCATTCCTACACCACAAGAACCCCAAAGCCTGGACGATTTGCCATCATCAGAAAGTGAATCAGAAGAAAGTTCTAGTGACGAGTTTCAAGTAGGCGACTCCAGTGGACCTCAACAATTTTCTCAAGCTGAATTAAATGACCTGATCCGAGATTTAAAATCTTGGTGCAGTTAGTGAGAAGCAAGGTGAGAGGTTTCACCAAGATATCAAGGAAATGGAGAGAAGGTATCAAGGTCGATGGGATATAAATATGATGGGCGACTACTGCTGGATGCTGCATAGCGAAAATATAATGTCCCACAAACGAAAAAGCATAAAACGAAGCTTCCAAACTAAAAAAAGCATATTTTAAAAAGATTTATAATTGCATATGATGTAAATAAAATATATTATGACTTAAAATTAATTAAATTTGTATAATTTTATGATTTTTTCTTTTGAACATTCCCTACAGAAGTAGTGTAAGGCGGGTTTTGCCTATATTTTAATTTCCACTTTGCGGAAAATCCTTACGTGATGGGTCACAATGGATGGCATTCTCGAATTCAGCATTCCAAAATACATATAATTCAACCATTACCATTTACAAAAAAAATTCAAAAATGTCAATTTGCAGACCTGTGTTATTTAATTTTTATTACAAATTTAACTACTTTTTAGTAGTTTGATCAACGGGTGCTTTTCTTTCAAAATCTTGTTATTTTAAATTTACGAGTACTGTTAAACCCACAATGGGTCGGTGATGACACAACAATTTATATGAGCTGTTCCAAAAAGCGAACAAATTGTCTCTGCGGATAATCGCTGTTTGTTCCCAAAAACCGAACAAATTAACTTCACTGTTTATTTGTATTTGACATTATCTTGTTGTAATATTGCCCAGAAACTTTATTTGAAATGAATGTGGAAGAATCGCAACAAAAAATAGAAAGCATTAAGTCGGAAACACATTATTAAAACCCGACGCGACCCGATGAAACGCGATGCGTGTTGAGTCGAATCAAATGTATTGTTTTCTTATGACCAGAATCACACTATGAACACCCGACATGGCGTCGCGTCGGATGTTCATAGTGTGATTCTGGTCATAAGAAAACAATACATTTGATTCGACTCAACACGCATCGCGTTTCGTCGGGTCGCGTCGGGTTTTAATAATGTGTTTCCACCTTTATTGTTGTTGAAATTTCTCCTTTAAATTAGTTGGAAACATAAGCACAGATTCTTTCTGTTCGATGATGGTGAAAAGTCCAGAAGAATGTTTTCATTTCAGTATTCTTTAGCTGTAAAGGTGACATCTTGTGTTATCTTAGTTAATGCTAATGTCTCCTTCTGTCGGTTCTTGATAGCCTCCACATCAAACATTATTTTAGAGGAAATTAAAACTGGAATACGGCTTGAAAAATATGTTTCTATTATTGTTGGCGAATCTACTATTATTTCCCAGAAGTGCGAAATGTTCACTATATTCCGCTAGCTGGATGAAAGTAATGGTATTATTCAAGAGAAATTTGTGGGTTTAACTGACGTGAGGTCAAATAGATATGCCGGTACACTTTTTAACCTCATCGAAAACAGATTATACAATTTTGACTGCAAGAATAAACTGACTGCTCAAACTTACGATGGTACTAGTGTAAAGAATAAACTGACTGCTCAAACTTACGATGGTACTAGTGTAAATATTTGTAAAAATGCCAAGTTTTTACATAATCATGCGCAGTGTTACCTCAGTCAGTAAGCTGGATCCGTGTAACAGAATACTAAAGATGGTGATGGAGTATAAATCGAAACTGAAAGACCTTGTTTCTAGTATGATTGACGATGATGAGCAATGGGATTCCGATACCGTCGTTAGTGCAACAGGACTACCTCGATATTTATCTGATTTTAGTTTCAATTTTCATTTACAAGTATTTCCGACATTAACCAAAGAGGAAGATGACAAGAAACCGGTGACTGAAGAAATAAATAGAATAGAAAGTATATTGAAATAATTGACATTTTAACAAAACATACCTAAGACCGATTTGCAGACACAGAAAATTTGATATACATGGAATTATTAGATTTTCAAAATTTTATGAATTTAGACAATGTTTCCTGGAAAATTATTTGAATTGCTTACAATATTATGGAGAATATTTAGATTTAAGAATAAAGAGTGAACTAGTTTATATTTATTCCTATCAGAGTTTCATTTGCATTTGGAATTGAATGCATATTTAATCAACAACTTAAAAGTTGTTCTTCCAGAAGTGTATAGTTTGATGACACTTATAGCTTCAGCAGAAAATTCATTTTCCACAATAAAAAGGATACAAATATACAACCGCAGCACAGTGGGCAAAGACCGACTTTCATCCCTTACTATCATCTCTATTGAGAAAACACTACTGCTGGCCGTAAAGAAGAAGACTAAATTTCACGACCGTGTCACTAATGAGAAGGAGCGTTGAATCAAGCTCAACTTTAAGTAAATACTCAAGTACATCATGGATTTTTTGTTTATTTATCAGTGACAAGAAATTTTGGATCTGCAATTATGGATGTTGCATAGCGTTAAGAATTTATAGAGCTATTAAGCTACTTTTGTCAGTAATTGCAACTTGTTCGTGAGCTAGTCAATAGATTTATATAGTTTTTAGTATACCTATACTTATTAAT
This sequence comes from Hesperophylax consimilis, assembly GCF_061612785.1. Classification (NCBI taxonomy): domain Eukaryota; kingdom Metazoa; phylum Arthropoda; class Insecta; order Trichoptera; family Limnephilidae; genus Hesperophylax; species Hesperophylax consimilis. Next base: position 9,002,089 of record NC_142841.1, on the reverse strand, counting down.
TGTCCAGCATCCCTTCTAAAAATTCACCGACCGCCACTGGTGCCCAGCTCTTCCAGAATGGACACATTTGTCCTCTCGCTGTCAATGGAATCCTGAGCATTGTTCTCCAGCTCTTTCATTTCGAGGGCTATTGTATCATATTCGAATGCTATAGACATAAATTTACTCGGTGCTTCTCAAATGAATTAAAATAAAGCTTTAATGGCAATAATCTGGCAACTAACAATGAATGTAAAATATTAATACGAATTATTGATGAAGAAATATTCATTTAGCTTGGAAGGAATAAGAAATTTAAAAAAATGGAAATATAATCTGAGTGGTTCTGAACACCAGGCAAATTAGCGCGTGCAAAATTTGCACAGTTGTCACAAATCCAATTGTCAGCTACAAGCTAAATTCCCCGCCCTAGCCTTTAACTGTCATTAGTTTTTGACAATAATTATGGTGAATCATATTATGTTTTTATTGCGAAATTATGCATGCAACTATTTAGAAACTTTACCTGTAGGATATAATGATGGAAACAAGGAGGCATAATGTTGAAAGCGTGGGTGTCTACAAACTAACAACACCAAGTTTTACTAATTTATTATGACTTTCCGTTGAGTTGAATAAATATTGCAGAGAATATTTTCAAATCAAGAGGATAACCATTTACATAAAAAATCATTTCTACATTGTGTCCACCGATAAAATTAGCGACTAGAATAAAAATATTGTTCAAAACAAATACACAATGAAACAAGAAATGTACCTGAGCTCCAAAGCCGCGTCCGTTGGTAGTTTCATGATCCACATCGAAGTATGATTCGGAGAACTCCTTGTCGTATACGTTATTCAAAATATCTCCAGACGATGGAGAAATATAGCTCCATGGATCCATGTTGGAAGATTTTATTTTAGAGAAGACAGAAACTCGCAAATCGCAATGAAAATATTAACCGATTTTAACGACTGACAACCGTTTCGCCTCTTTCGAATTTTGAATGTCAAGTATTGCCATAGTATTGCTGTACTTAATTATAATAAATAACGAAGTGGTACAAATCGGGGTAGGTAGTTTTCATTGTGGAGATTTTCATGAATATTTTTTGTGAATGAAATTTAACAAGTTGGAATATATTTTAAGTTATGTTGTGAAGATTGAGTATCATCGTCAGTATGAAATTTAGGCGCAAACTAATTAGCCACTGAGATATTTCCATGTTAAGTCACCTAAAATGACTACAATTTTTTTTCAATGCACTTTATTTCAAATTATAAAAAAAAGATTTTTGCATATTTAGGAACACTGACTTTTGAATCTCATCTAAGTAATCTTTTATAATGAAGTTGTGGGTGGCAATGTTAATAAAAAAATGTTTCTTTTTAGGTTTTATGTTACAAAAATGCTCAAAACTTCGATTTTTGAAGGTTAATTTTCTAAAATTTCCCCCGTTTTACTGGATATTATAATACCCGGTAGGGCCCGCACCACAGGTTCAACTCCGGGGTTTACAGAGCTCAAATAAGGCCCTGGATCTAGCAGGTAAAATCTTGTCATATGTCGAGGATCCGTTTCACAGCGATTAGAAGGAAGCAGGGACGGAAAGAAAGATAAGAAGTTTCCGCATACACAACCAAAGCCATTTCTAGGAACTCTTTAATATTAAATCATTATCTTTCACCAGGGTGATGTGTTTTATGTTTTTTTGTTAAAAAAGACGACGTACTTGCTTGATTATCATTATAAAAAATGTGTACAAAAGTGATAAATATAATATTCTGAAATGGGAAGAATGAATCTTTTGAGGTATCGAAGTATAATAAAACCAGAAAAAGGTAATTTTTCCAGTAACATTTTTAAATATTGGTAAAAAATGTGGGTAGGTACTATTACACTCATAAAAAGCTGACCGTGAATTTTTGTAGATAGTATTTATTGATGGTAACACTACTAAAAGTGACTTTTGGGCAGTGTAATTTTCGATATTTTTGTTAAGATTTTATAAATTATTGTAAAAGTGATATTGTTTTGTTATCTTTTATTGTGTGTTGGTTTAATTTTACAATTTAAAAGTGACGACAAATCTAGATACTTCAAGTCTTCGTTTGTCTCGCATGCTGATCGGTGAGATAACTAACCTAAACGTTATTCTTTTGTCCTTGACATTTCTGTATTGTTATTAACTTTTTTTAAATCTTATATATCCGACCGTTCATATATTACGCGAATTTTCTTTATTTGCAAAGGTTTGTGTATTTTGTAAGTTTTTATTTTAGGAAAAACCAGACTTTCGTTCATCAGTATTATTTCGTACGTCTTGAGTATCTCTGTGTACCTACAGCAAATTCTTGTAACATTGTTATTTTTTAATTTAGAGTTTTCTTTAACATACTGCTATTTATAATAAGTTTTCTTGATTTTTATTATACGAAGCCGACATTTCCAGACAGTAGTAGTCACCATGCTTTTGCACAAAGTTTGTATAGAATAAATTATGACAGCTTTGATCAACCACATTCTAAATAGCTTGCTTTTAATGCTCTGGATATATATAGGACTTGCACGTCGATGAGAGATGCCGTATGTCTTCAATCAAAATTGTTTGTTTTCTCTGCATTACGGACTAAGTATAAAATAACAACATAACGGATAAATTTAAAAAAAAAATATTTTTACTTGTGATAGATACCCTTTTAGATTATCATACATGGGTGTGGATTTTAAATAAAAATAAATACTCTTCATACATATTAGTTTAGGAATTGAAATACAACGGGATATCTCTCACTTACAAAGTTTAAAAAATGGCTCAGCGGTCTTCCCATTCCAAAATGATTTTTCTTAATTCTGTATAAAATAATCACCTCTAACATTTCGCTAGGGTGAAATGCAGATTACGCCAAACTCTGGGAATTGAATAAAAATACACTTTCTAGATGAGAAAAGTGTGTAGAAACTCATTAAAAAAGAATTAAGGCGCGGAAGAATAAATTGAGGGAGATACAGCCGATCAAAGTTTAATAAAATTGCACTTCGCGATCTGATATTATGACCATATTAGGACAGTCCGCCGCCATATTTTGTCACTGTTGTGTTGGTAGACCTAATACTAACATCAGCTACATGCGATTGTAGCCGATTTCGTGGGGTAAATTCATAAGGCGCGTAATTATGAAAAACAGAATTAATAATATAATGTAATCAGGTACTGGAATGGAGAATCTCGCCAGACAAACCATTTAAAAACGTAGGCTGTTTTTTAAAGTAAAGATAACATACACAAGCTCAAGTTACCACCTAACCTAACCTTTCTAGCGGGCTTGTGTATGTTAGATCCGGTTAGGTTAGGTTAGGTTATGGGGGGGGGGGGGGGGCAGATCCGGCGCTGGGTTTTTTAAGGTAGTATTTTGTTTTTCTCCATTCCAGTGCCTGATTACATTATATTATTAATTCTGTTTTTCATAATTACGCGCCTTATAAATTTACCCCACGAAGTCGGCTACAATCGCATGTAGCTGATGTTAGTATTAGGTCTACCAACACAACAGTGACAAAATATGGCGGCGGACTGTCCTAATATGGTCATAATATCATAGCGAAGTGCAATTTTATTAAACTTTAATCGGCTGTATCTCCCTCAATTTATTCTTCCGCGCCTTAATTCTTTTTTTAATGAGTTTCTACACACTTTTCTCATCTAGAAAGTGCATTTTTATTCAATTCCCAGAGTTTGGCGTAATCTGCATTCCTCCCTTTCGCTATTCATTGAGGTTTTATCCTGTCTGTATAGTAAATTCTTCCGTCATGATACATTATATTATTATATATATCTCAAATGTCTCAATGAAAATGAAAATAAAAACAGTTGTAATATACCACACTAAACATGCAATTTTTTTAAATTTTTATTATTTTCCATTTATGACTAAGACAAAGTAAGATGTCTTTAGCAGGTGGAAATGCAGAACCCACTTCCATTTTCATGGCAGGGTACCTTATTACATAATGATATTTAATTTGTAATGTGCCCTTGGGGTAATTTGTGTGAATAAGTTATAGCCATGTATACTGTACACCTATTGACCGTTTGGGTCATAGAAAATAAAAACAGCAATAGGCGTGCACGGGTGCAAGTGATCCATGACAAAAGAAGGTGTTGGCCAATAGATCATTAGTTTTGAAGGCCTCACACATTCATATTTTATGGAGGGAGCATATCACTATAGATTTCTTTCTCTCTGATTATTAATTGTTAAATTTAAGCTAATATTATAAGACTTCGTTGCCCTCAGTTTCCTTGCACAGCAAGAGGAAATTAGATAAGATAAGGAAATTAATATGATTTACTATACATACATTGTAATATTACTAACATTTACATTTTATTGCATGGTTTTACGATGGTTGATAATTTTGTATTTCATACCTGCCTCGCTAGCTTAGGCCATAATTGCAGTCCGTCCCATCCAGTGTAAACATTCATTCGGCTGATAGTTTCATTTTGTTCGGTATTGCAATGGCTACCAGTTATTCAATACATGAGAACGGGTCGCTTCTACGATTCGTTCTTAAGTTCAACAGCTCGGCTGTGGAACAAACTGCAGGCCTCTGTGTTTCCTCCCTCCTACAACATGGGACTCTTCAAGACCCATGTTCACTCCTTCCTCTCCACAAAAAGACCCTCCGCACAGCATCCCCAAATATGACATAGGCCCTGAGGGAAATTATTTTCTTCAGGGCCTCCTGTGTGGAGTTAATAAAAAAATAAAAATAAATTCAAGAAAACAATAAAATTTATCATTATCCCATATGGCATGATACGTCCAGAGATGTGCAAAATGGGTACTATTAATGGGTAATATTAGCCGAAATCTGGATGAATGCGTTTTTTAACTAATCTTATTTGGGGTTAAAGCCCAGTACTAATTTGGTTCATGTGGCCTATGGGATGAGATTTTTACGGTTATCGCTTGGACAATATTGTTGCCAACGTAAAAACATAGAAACTGCTATCTAACATTTAATATTACAGCGTCATGGCCCCATGTTCAGTATTTGAATTGGTATTTTTTGTGTTGGTATCACTCAATTGCCAGGGCTCCTACCAGGGAGCAACTTGACAAATGTAAATTATCTCTCATAGCGAGGTTAAGGACCGACTGATATTTGGGGCTTATGAAAAAAAGATGAGTGGAGATAGTAGGAAGAATGCTGCAAAAAAGCATTTAAAATGGAAAATGCATTGAGAAAAGCATTTAAAATGCAAAATGCAAGGTGGTTTTTAGAAAAGCATTTAAAATGCAAAATGGAAAATACCCATTTTGCATTTTGCATTTCCATTTGAAATGGATTTATTTGAAATAAAGCACATCTCTGGATACGTCATACTTTCAGCGACCAAAAAGACAGCGATCAAGATGTATTTTATCAACCTAATATTAAATATAAAACATGTTTAAAGACTAAACAAAGCATTCTTCAATTATAGTGTATACGAAGGATACAGGGCAAGAGTGATATCCACTCGAGCCATTGGTGTCGTATATATACAATTACCATTAATACCATTCCTCAAAATATTAATATGGAAACACATGAAACTGCTTATTGCGGTTTAAAGCCAAAGATCCACCTAGATTTCACCGTTCATGCCATATTTTTAGGTTCTCTAAATTTGGCACATTATGGCAAGCGATCGCTCAAAACGTTTTTTAAAAACTTGGCATCATATGCCAAAAATCGCTAGAGTTTCTGCCAGGTAGAAACTTACATCTGATCCATAGTTTTTTCCTCTTTACTTATCTTGATAACATCATTGAGTTATATATAAACAGAGTCTACATTCCTTGAAATATCGGTGCGAAATATTGTTCCCGTGCAGAATGTAGGACGGGGGGTTTGGCGGCTGTCGATGTCGCCCGAATACTTCCGATTGCGAACTAACTCAACTAACGAATCGAAGGTGTCCGGCGGCCACGCGCCGCCACACAAAATCTCCACAGTTTTTAACATTAATAAATTAATTTACACGACTACTGATTATGGTAAAACCCTACTTGCCGATGAAAAATTATAGCATTGCTTTCCCTATATTTTCCAGCACAACTTGTACAATATCTCAGAGGCATTTTGAAGTTATCGCCGGAGACCTGTGCCCGGCGAACACTTGTAACCGACTGATGCCCTTGATATCTCACAGTAAGACACTTTACAATACATCTAAAACTTATTTTTTATAGTATTTAGGCATAACCACGAAAAGCAGCAAGGCTTTTAGCTTCGGTCGGCTGCGAAATTTCACAGAAGTACAAGTAAAAAGAATTTAAACTGCTGTTCGAGAGCCTCACGTCTGAAATTCGAATATCAATAAGCCATGCAAAAACTATGAAAAGTCGTATAAAGGGGAAGATTAATAGAGGTATTTCACGTTGGATTTATGTGTAATGTATTAGTTATTTCTGAAAGAATATTTAAAAATCAATCCGAAGACTGAAATTTTGAAAAAAATTTTTTTAAGACAATGACGGCCGGCATAGTCCAGTGGTAACGCATTGGACTGCCATTCCGAAGGTCGCGGGTTCGAACCCGGCGTGCGCAAATAAATTTTATTTGATTAATTTGTGTTATTTCACAATTAATTAATTAAAATAATATATAGTATATTTGCGGCACGTTCCAGAGTGGAAGATACTACCAGTATCGCCCTGGTGTAAGACCACCATTCAGAATTGAAACGTTGCTCCAAATGGCTTTAGCCGTGTTTAGTGACTAGATCTGAATAGCCAGGTACTTCCCCACCTTCCTCTTTCCCTTCCCCACTTACCTTCAGCCTCACAACATCCCCCAATTGGGGATGCTATAGTCTCACTGGCTCCAGACGGGAGCAGTTGGGACTCTTGTGAGGTATTCACCATAAAAAAAAAAAAAAAAAAAAAAAAAAAAAAAAAAAATGAACCGATATGTGTGGGCCATACTTCGATCGTCCAAGCTGTCTAACTATATACATTAGTGGATAACATTTGTAAAAAAATTATCTGCTCACTGGGAAGAGTTCCCATGTTGAGACAGGCGTTGTATTTAGATATCTAGAACTCATCCGTGTAACATGATTTGCCTTAGGTTGGGTCGATCTCCACAATACAATATCAAAGTACATTTTATAGTATTTGAACAATAAATTCTTTGTGTAGGGTTTCCGTGTACATTCATATAAAAGAATTTTATTTTTATTACTACGCTTTTTAACACATATTATTGGCAGGCTTACTGCCTAGCGGCAATTTCTACCAGCCAACCCGTTATATTATTAGATTAGGAAATTGTGAAAAAGTGTTTGTAGTTAATGATATTTTTTCATTTCTCGCAAACCTGAACCGTTCGTTAAAAAGATAAGGCATATAGCAGCTGATCAATATAATAGGCAGCTAGCAAACTATCCTAAGATAAAAAAAAATATTTCATTTTAAAAACTATAAAGCATTGTGGGTACCGTGACCCGACATACTTTCAAATAATATCCAAAGTTGCCTTATTCACGGTCATAATGAAAAATGTTACTTTGTAGTCGTAGCTGCGTAAGGATGATGGCAATTGTCCGTGAAAGTGAGCATACAAAGATGTGAGCAGATTTCCAGACCTTTGGTAGATATAAAACTTATAGGAATCCAAGTATGTAGGGCAGGAAGAAATCAAAAGGCAGAGAAAAAGGCAAAAGAAAAGTAGACTACTTATGTGAGCGAGCTGTCTATCCTCCTGCTTATCTCAGTCAGTATGTCGGAAGGTATACACAAATCATTTTAAATATTGCATGTTTGAATGTATTTGTGCACACCAATAGTATCGCGGGTATGCGTCAAACTGGTTTGAACACCTGCCCGCAGTCCCCTCTTAACCCACAAGAGTCCTACAATACAGTACACTATTACTTAAGCAAGAATCTCTTTATTCTGGTTTATCTGTGCTGAGATGCACTAGACCCAGCGGTGAATAGAATGAGAGAGTGAGACGGAGAGAGAGAACGGAGAAATTTTGATATGAGTCTCTGGAATCCACAAAGCCATAAGGGGCTCTATTTATTAGGAGACAGTTAAAATATTTCTCTTATAAAATAAAATGTTTTTTTTCCTCCATTCTTTCTAGTTTTTATATTATTTTGTAACATGATTTATGAGAATATGTTGTATGAAACGATGCATGAATGTGAATGAAGCAAGGAGTATGTGAAGTGGCCTATTTTCCCTTCATCTGGTGAAACAGCGTAATGCTTAGTTGGTTTTAAGTTTTAAAAGGGTAAATTTATTAATAGAGTCATCAAATATTACATATTTGGACATCTATCTCCCTTGGGGTGATTTGTCACAAAAACGACGCTATACAAATCAACCAAACATTATCATTATAGTATAAGTTTCCCGTTAATATATATTAGACAAGCCCAACAGAGAGATGGGTTTGGTGAAGTTGACCATCACTGTAAACCAGAAGGAGAGAGACAATGTTGGAACCCAATGTGTTAATAATACACATTCCTATTCCTATTCATAGTTCTCACAATATCTTCCTTCTTTATTATTTTTTTCTTTCTACTATCTGATTTTCAATGTGAGTTCAGAAATAGCTTGTCTTGGTTGAGCAATCTTGGGGGGGATGAATAAAAATAGATTTACCAAAGCTTTCCCATAGCGGAGTTTAGAGTTACAAAACATTGGTTTTATAATGTACTAGTAGACCCCGCAATGCTTCGGAATGTCTTTCTCGGGCCTCTCTGACTTCTTCCGACATTCGCTACTATATACCACAATGTTACTGTTAAAAACTACATCACATTGACTTTAATTCCATTCCGTATCTCATTCCGGTGCAGATATATTGCGTTAAGTATTCCTCGGGCGTCCCCGACTTCTTCTATCATTCAAACCACTCTCTGGCACTTACAAAAATGCTTATGCCTCTGGGGATAATGACTACGCTTTCAAACCAACTCCCTTCAGAAGTAGACATGTTTCAGTCAAACCTCAATGAATTCAAGATTCAAACTCATTTTCCTTCAATATCTTGTTATTTTATGTTTACAAGAACTGTTAGTCTCACGATGGGTCACCAAATTGTTGGGAAGAGACCCCCAAAGGGTGTCAAATTGTCACATAGCTTGTAAAACTCACAAAGTTGGATGTCAAGTGGTTCATAGAAATGCAGTTAGGTATAGGTAAAGCTATATTGTTTTCAAGAATTTGCAAAAAACAAAATAATTGGAATTATATTGGGTTATCGTTGGAAGTAACATGATTATTATACTTGGTCACTCCAGTGCACTGGTGATCTTCCTCTGCTTCTCCTACCAAACACTTTGCCAGTGACACAGTTTCTACAAGTTTGAGTTCTCAGTTTGGCGAGCAACGTGTCCATTTTAAAATACATTGTAGGCAGACAGTTAAAAGCTGTATTGTGGATGGCTGGCTCTTCCAGAATGAAAACATTAGTGCGCCTGTACAGTGTCCACAGAATCCCAAGTATTTTTCTCCAGTATCGCATTTCGAGGGCGTCTGCTCTCTTTTGCTGGCTCTAAATACATATTTTCTATATACATATACACATACTTATAAATTATTGTTTACACAGCGCCCTTGAGATGATTTTTCACAAAAACGGCTCTTTGTTATCGATAATTATCATTTCTTATATATTTCCGATTTTATGTCTGGGTTTAATCTTCCCCATAGGAAAAACTAAACCCTTCCACACACTTTTCCACAAATGATCATCTAGTCAATCCACATTATGCAAGTGCATTATATAAGCAAAATAAATACAAAACAATACAAGAACAACATGTCAACCCACCAGAGATCAAATGGGAAAATAATTCACCGACTCCAGATATTTTCATATCAGAGAGTTCGGCTCGGTAGAACTCCGCTTAACAGGGCCTATAAATCCTACTGATCCCTGAACATAAATATTAAAAAAATCTTTCGTAATCCTACATGTATTTAAAATGACTGATTTTTGCATTTTTATATATAAATTTTTTGTTAAATCTAATACGCCTGAATTTTTAATGAGAGAGCTAAGTATAACGCCAGTAGCCGAAATAACAAATGGTAATATTTTTATTGTCTGAGAATGCCAAATTCTTTTTATCTCATTTCCTAAATCTGTGTATTTTCTTATTTTTTTCAAACAGGTTTGTGAATATAATATATTTGTTAATATTATCATTATCTATATAAAATAAAACATAAATAACAATATTAAATTTTAAAAACCTAAATGTTTCATAATAGCCCAAAACAAACTTCTTCCTCTGATAACTTTAAGAAATAAGACCTAAATAACAACATTATATCTATATATTAAATAATATTTCATAATAATCTAATAAATATATAATAATTAATTGGATTCAGTATTTTATTCTGTCCACCTTTTTCCAATGTAACTGATTTCATTCTGTATGATATTTTACTATTGGAGGTTTGTGAGAGGAGGGCATGACCTCCTTCGAATGTAGAAAGTAGCGCAGGTCAACTCTCTCCGTCTCGTTCTGAGCGAATTGTAAAACAGTGGGCTGGAAAGAGACGCCACTGTTTTCCGCTTGTCCTTATCTCCACAGCTGACAGCTGAGATTTTGGTGTGACCGTTTCGCAAGAGATGGCGCTAATGTTGTTAATATGAAGTAAATGCCGCGAAAAAAATGCTCTACATACTTATTATTTTTTAGGCGTTCCAATTCTATTATTAATTATTATGTAGCCAAGTAAATAAATAGGTTCCTAGATAGTTTTTGTTTTAAACATTTACGATATTACTAAAAAACGTGGTGAAAATTTTATTCAATTGATAAACGACCGCGTGTGTGAAAACTTTACTAATTGAAATGTGAATTGGAAACTGACCTAAAATAGTTCATGGAAAGATACATAAGATATATACAATGTTTATCCAGTCAACATGGTGTTGTTTATCTGTTGTATAAACTATAAATAATAATTATTTCACATCGAATTTCAGAATATTTTCAAGGTATTTTAAATGTTCCACATTTTTCTTCATTTTGAAGATGTCATAAAATCAAAAAATATTTTAGATACTAGATAAAATTACCTTTTAGAATTTTGTATTTGAAATATACTTAAATATTTAAAAAGTGCAATATTTTAATTTCAAACATGAACAAGGTTGAAATATAAACTTATTGATTAATAAAAAAAATCCAGAAGATAACCAAATAAATCAGACACTTTGGATTAATTTTGGTAAAATTTAACTTTGATTTTTTTGAATTTGTATTTAAATTTTCACATACATATGCAAAAGGCATATATGTTATAAAAAACATTACTTTCTTGAATTTTTTTTATTAAATCACTCTGTAAAAGTCAATTAAGAAATAATATGTGCGAAATAACCTCTCTTTTCCAGTAACTCAGAAACTAGTTCACAATGTAAATTAATAATAATATTAATAATTCAACATACAGTTTCACCTTCTCAAACCTACCTTACACACAACATATTATAGTTATAAGTTTGAAATGTATCATGTACAAATATAAATAATTATGTGAACACTGTAAAAATTATATTAAAAAAAATAAAAAAAATGTGACATTATAATAAATTAAAACTGACGAAAAATAACACAAATAATAGTAAATATATTAATGAATTATACTAATATAATAGTGAATAAAAATACTAATTAGTAACGAAAACATTTTTAAATCACATATTTAAGTCACAAATCAAAGCTGTCATTTCCCCGTGAAAAACATGCGCACTGCCCATCAGGCGCGTGCGTGAGTCTGCCAAAGGGCTATGTTTTTAGATCTTACGCAAACATTTTTTATTAGTAATACTTCGAATTAGAAATTGTACAGTCTTTGTACAGTGTGTAACAAAAACACCCCAAAGTGTTTTTTTATTAGTAAGACTTAAGGTTTTCTAAGAACTTGATTTATTTATGAATTGGGTGCTAGTAACTATTTAGGCAATTTCTGCTATTAAATTGTTCTCTATTTTGTATGTATCTTTGTACTTCATTCCCCTCAAGGTTCTTCTTTCTTCTATGCCCCCAAGGTTGCCCCCCCAATAGTTTGTTAGCAAGTCACTAAAGTTCGTTGCTCTTGCTACCGGAGAAACGAATGCGTCTGGCTTCGCCAAGTTACTTCATAACATTAAGTTGCAACTTCAACATAATATTGCATAAATGCATTTCCCTTTGTAGCTATAACTTCAAAAGTCGAAATGTTATCAATTTTTTTTAATGTTACGTAATGTTATATCTACAGCTGGCACGGTTAACTTTGTAGGCGACCGGGGGAAGAACTTATACGAACGGACAAACTATCTTTAATCTGCAATAGCCCCGCGGCCGAACTGCAAAGTTAAACGAGTCAAGCTATAACGCATTGTTTTCTGTAAATCTTGAGTGAGGAAAGGACGAATAATAGTTGTTATTTATTAGACCTTATGTTTGTCCACCCATATTTGACAATGTAAAGAAGTGGAGAAAAATAATATTTTAAAATAATCTTTAAAAACATCCCAAATGCTACCGAACCAGATTGATGTACTAATAATAATAACAAATTAGGTTAAGCCCCCGCATTCCCAATTTCTACTGAATTATAACAAGTTCCTCGTTAACTCTTTAAGTTCTTAAGATCCAATAAAAATATATGTATAGTGTATACATTTGATAAGCCGAAACGTTAATTATATGAAATTCCCTCGATAGAAAAAAAATCTCCATGTAGGCTCCCCAAAATTATTAAAAACACGTTTTGTTATGTTATTTAAAATGTTATAAAAACAAATCACATTGTACCTTTAAATGCAACTAAAGCATTTCAAACTAGTCGTGCTTTATTAAATATTTTCACCATTTTCGCTTAATTATTATCGTTTTTTAATATTGGCGCGCTCCCTCTAACATTCGTATTTACATATCTCCTTTTCAAACAATCTCTGAACGCTTACTACGGGGCCTTAAGGAGAACCTAAGGTGTTTGCAAAATAATAATCATTCTGAATTTTCTTACCACATTTTTTAAACAAATAGTTCTTTTGAAATAAATAAAGGGTTAATGTTGAATAGAAATACAATGGGTTTACAGTTAGAAAACTTTTAAATTTTAGAAATTAGAAAAGTGTTAATAGTCAATTAAATTATTAATAATAAAAAAAGCAGACTCTTTAATTTATTTTATAAAATTGTTTATTTAAAAATAACTAATTAATCACCGTTCATTGTAATATTTTTGTCCAGGTAATTGTTTGTCTCTTCTTATATGACGAAGAATTCATTGGTTTTGAAACATGTCGATTATTTTGATTACATAGTAGTATATACAAAGTTATTTAGCTAATGTAAATTAAAATTTAGTGTATACAAAGTTATTTAGCTAATGTAAATCAAAATGTAGTGTATACAAAGTTATTTAGTTAATGTAAATTAAAATGTAGTTTATACAAAGTTATTTATTTTATGTAGGTATATTAAAATGTAGTTTTAAAAATGTTTTTTATTTAAAGTAAAATGTAGTTTTAAAAAATGTTTTGTATTTAAAGTAAAATGTAGTTTTTAATAGGATTTTTATTTTGATTAAAATGTAGTTTTTAAAAATGTTTTTTTATTTAAATTATAATGTAATATTTAAAAATGTTTTTATTTTTATTTTTATTTAAATTAAAATGTGAAGTATTATGAAGATATTAAGATATTATGAGGGCAACAAATACGAGATCACCCAATTTATAGCCATAATTGTGGAAGACGCCGCACCTTTGCACCCATTTGCCCTGATAGCCGACCTACGATAAGTAAAGAAACCTACCAAGATCACCCAATACGAGATCACCCAATTTATAGCCATAATTGTGGAAGACGCCGCACCTTTGCACCCATTTGCCCTGATAGCCGACCTACGATAAGTAAAGATACCAGAAAAAATCGTATTTTCAAGAGCGTGAGGTTAGGTTAGGATTTTCAAATCCTCTTTTGACGTGAATAGTATCAAACGCATTCAAAAAAAAATTTTCAATCAAAATGAACAATATTTATGAAATTTTACCAACTACAGCAAGCGACAAGCTAAATACTGTATTAATATAAGTTTATAATATTAACCGTAATACGTAGATTAAATATGTTTTTAATAATAGAGGTGCGCTCAAATTACAAACATTTTCATATCCATTATAAAGTTTCCATTTTACCTTTTCCGTGGAGCTTTTCAACCCGATCCGTAGCGACAAGTACATTACTTCCGCGCCACCCCGCTTTGTTTCTGTTTCTCGTTCAGTTTCCCCATTTACCCATTATTTACCTCTCTCTCTCTCGCCGGCATTTTCCCATTTCCAGTTTCCTCCCGCTCGGCAGCGCCGGCAGATATCCGCTAATGGCGTCCTGCACACCCGCAGGACCGTACTTAGGTAGAGACTTGCCCGCGCCCTGGGCAAATCAATTCAATCATTTTTTTATCCACAAATATTTATGCTTACTAAAGTCACGATTCGGACGTTTGTGAGATCTATTTTTTCGTGCCCAAACTTTTGGAATTTATTCTTGATACCGGTGGAAGCTTCCCACATGTTTGGTCCTCGTTCATATATGTATTTTTTTTTAATATATATTAACTCGACACAGGAGGCCCTGAAGAAAATAATTTCCCTCAGGGCCTATGTCATCTTTGGGGATGCTGTGTGGAGGGTCTTTTTGTGGAGAGGAAGGAGTGAACATAGGTCTTGAAGAGTCCCATGTTGTAGGAGGGAGGAAACACAGAGGCCGGCAGTTCGTTCCACAGCCGAGCTATTGAACTTAAGAACGAATCGTAGAAGCGACCCGTTCTCATGTGACAAATGTCAACTGTGTACAAATGTTGGGCGCGCGTTTGGCGTGTATCCCGACTACGCACTGGTGCCGAAGGGATCAATGACGCTAGTTCCTCAGAGCATCTTCCATTGTAATACCGATAGAACAAGGACAGCATACCTACCTGACGCCTGTGCTCTAAAGATTGTCAGCAGTTGTGTATTATTAAAGTATCTGCGGGCCCTGTACAGTACGCCCAGCTTCTGAGAGGCCAACTTTACTCTGGCTTCGATGGAGCCCCCGTACCTGAGCTGGTCACTTATAGTTATGTATATTATAAACAAAGTAACAGGCTCGTAACCTTGCCTGGCGGCTAAACTTTACACTTTTTTTTTTAAATCTTACCATATAGACGAACTCTTTTATAATGCACAAATGTATAAAGTTTTTGACTTATGTTTTTGTTATGTGAATACCGCACAAGAGCCCCAACTGCTCCCAACCGTTTGGATCCAGTGAGACTATCCAATCACCGATTGGGGGGGTGGGGTATGTTGTGAGGCTGGAGGCAGTGGTGAGAGGAAGGTGGGAAAGTACGTGGCTATTCATATCTGGTTACCAAACACGGCTAAGGCCATTTCAGTTTTGAATGGCGGTCTTACATCAGGATGATACTAAGAGTATCTTCCACTCTATGACGTGACGCAAATATGCTATTATGTAGCTATTATTTTTCCATTAATAAATTGTGAATAACATAAATTCAAAAAATAAAAATTACTTTCGCACGCCGGGTTTTGAATCCGCAACCTCCAGATTGCTAGTCAAGAGTCTTACTGTCAAATACATATGTAATTAATTATCCATATACCCAGGGATTAATTAAATATATCTTGTGATTAATGTTAGTGCTATGCTAGATTTGATAATTTGAGTTAGAATTTCTTTAAATGCTATAATACTAAAGAGTCCACAAGAAATTATTAAGATGTTTATTTTTTCGTCTCTACGGACATTACCTCTGGCTATACCAATATATTTTTTATCTTGAGAATGACCAATTACCTCTCCACAGAGGCCCGTGGAGGTTTTGCTTTGATTAAATAGTTTTATCTTTTACGAAACAATGATATTCTGGCTCAAATAAATTTCTTTGTACCGGAGTCTCACTCTCGATGACGTCACCATAATCTCCTTTACAATAGAGCCAGCCGCGCCAATTTGTTCATGAACTCACCCGTGGGGTGAGTGTAATTGATCAAAGAATCGACATGTTTTCCATGTTCTATAACGCACTTGTGTGGTTTTTGGAAATGCAAATAAATTGTTTAAACCGTAGAATAATAACAATTTGGTTCCCAAATCTGTGACGGTGTAAAAAAATTGTACAAATTGAATTGAATACTTAAATGCCTATGTCAGCCGCTCAAGTGAAATACTGTCCCATCTGATCAAAAAGTCAAAAAATCGGTAACAATCGTCGTTCCTCTACATAAGTACTTCTAACATTAACCCTCAGATGATTTATCCAACAAAGGTCGCATTTTGGGACAAACTTAATTTAATTTGCAAAATTTTGTGCTAAATATGAAACTATTTAATTTTTACCTTAAAAATTGCCGCCCTATGCAGTTGTTGCCTTTGTTGTCTAGGCCTGAATATGGCTCTGTACATCGGGAAGGAGCATGTACCTGCTACCTGGAACTGGTACCGGACCTGGAATGGGACTTGAATAAGCTTGTTTACTTTTATTTGGTTCTGCACACTTGACATTTTTGCTATCAACTTCGAGCAGCACGCGGGTTCAGTTGTTGACAACTTTACGAATTTATGGTTGGGCACCTTACCTGCTTTTACGCGTTCTTCTACCGTTGGGACGTCTAAACACGAACCTCTATATAATATCTGTAAGGATGTTCAAATTATAAAATCATAAACAATAAGCTGAGCTAAACAAATAATAATAATATTTGGCCATTTTATATAGCGCCGTTTTCGTTAAAAATCACCTCAAGGGCGCTGTACAAATGTAATTCTTAAATAGTAAATACTAGAACTACTGACTTAAAACTAGTGACTTATCTAAGACTTATAACTACTTCTTTCGACTAAGCCCTATAACTAATATCTTAATGACACACATATTTACATACCGTCGCTCTAGTTCGTTTTTGTCCAACAGACCATTTTTGACGAATTTTGAGTTTAATATGCAGTTGTTCTCTGAAACCATTTATTTATACGATACAAGTGAAAAAAAATTTTTAATGTGTTTTCAAGGCGCAGTTTGTCTTAAGTCCATCAAAATTAAACAACATTCTGATCGTGTTTATCCAACACTTTGTCCAACATTCAACTTAAAAACGTGTTTTCTGCGTAATTTTAAACATTTGGAACTAATTCTACTTAAAAATAATAATTTCCATCACTTTAAATCATTTAAGTAAGCTTAGAATGAGCTAATTTCATTGTATATGCGTTTTTCGTAAAAAAAAACTCTGAAGCGCTATTTCTCCCGATTTACGTTTTGGTCTGTTGGACAAAAACGAACTAGAGCGACGATACGTAGAAACTTACAACTAACATTAACAATCTAATTTGACTAGCGCTAGAAGAAAAGGGAAGTTCTAAAATATTAGGGTGTTTTTATAATTAATTTTAGAAGACGGGTGTAAAATGCGCCCAATAGGTTAGCTGGATATATACATATCTTGAATGAATGAAGGGAATGAATGAAATTAATAGTCGATCTTTAACCCATTTAGATGATTCATCTGTCAACAATTAAACCGATTGATGTGTAATGTAACAGGTTAATTATTATAATTATTTTAATGTGATGACAAGTACTCGGAGTCAGTGGAACACGGCATCCCAAATTTGGGGAATGTCGCAAGGTTTCAAGAAGTTGAAGGGTGAAGATGAAGTTTTTGGTTATTAAGGCGAAGCTTAATAACAAATAACTATTTTGATTCATCTTTATAACGAATTGGTGTACATTATGAATACAAAAAAATGCTTTAGATAAATTGAAGCTTTTCCTATCGTTGCGCTTGAGTAGAATACAAATAAAAATATAAATTACTCGATAAAAAATATGAATGTAAACTACTAAAAAATATATATTTTCAATAGGAATCTATGAACGCGTAAAGGAAACAACTTTAAAAATACAGTATTATAGCTAAGATTATCTGTGACAGTTTCACTTGATTAACTTTTTTGCTTTCTTATTAAATTATTTACAAATTAAATAAAAACCAGTTTTGTGCTTGAAATCGAACGTTTCTAGACTCCGTTTGTCAAGTTATTTTAATTCCTATTACCTACAATATAAGGTTTACCAAGAATATACACATTTTTGGCTTGTAGCTTCCTCTTAAAACTTAGTCACCAAACATAGTTAAAGCCATATCTAGCAATGTTTCGATTCTGAACGGTGATCTCTCACCATAGCGTTACTAACAGTTTTTTTATAATTCTGGAAGTGTTAGCGACCTCTAGCCTCACATCCAACGAGTTCTTGTCAACGGAGGTTGTTAAAATCCGTTAAAATAATGTAATATAATATCATTACATAACTTATACAACCTTCTTTTCCCCAGACAGACGCCATTTTAAATATATTTGAAGTGTCAAATTAGAATCACTCGACTCTCCGCTATTTGAACCCTTTTCACTTTATAATCCTTCAACTCTGGGAGCTCTAAATGCGCCAAGTTAGTCACAAAGGTCGGCTGTATAAAATAGCTTCGATTCTCAGACACTTTTCTCAGGGCGGATGTTCAACCACCCCCCCCCCCTCATCCACCCCTTCCTCAACCCCTCCCCACATAGAATAGGAACTGAAATGAAAAGAAAACTTGATAAATCTTTTAGCTTCGTGAACGGTAGATACCTACCCTAATGCGCATGAAGCTGAATGAGTAATAATAATATTTGGATGATTTGTATAGCGCCGTTTTTGAGAAAATTCACCTCAGTAATATTGGCAATTACTAGATTTAATAAAATTATTCATTAGATTTCAATTGTAAACCTCCGTAGCTCATGATGAAATTTAGGTTTCTACAAAAAGTACAACTTTCAAGACACTAGAGCTCACCATTTGAGAGTTCTATCTGAACCATTATGGCATCTTGTCTTATTATTTTACAGTTAAAATTAACATTTCAAAGCAATGTCTCGTGATAACATAACGTATGGAGCTAAAAACTTAGTTAGAAAACGGTGCAAATTTCTTGACAATAGAGCTTACTATTCGCGCGTTTTTAGTTAGATTTGCAAACCGATTTTCTACTGAAGATGTATACAATGAAGGTGGTTTAAATATTATAATTCATTATAATAAATACCTTTACCTACTTATGAATATTAGGTAACTGCAACCTTCTTCAGCAGTGACACATTTTCAATTTAAATTACGTTGTTACTTTATTGACTTTTATTTCGGTGACCCGTACGGAATCCGGTATGTTCACCGCCTACAACTTACCGCGGAATATTCACCGCAGAGAAACATCATCGTACGTTATTCACCGCGGTGAAAATTAATTGCCATTATTTAAGTGTTTTTTTAGCTGAAATAATTTTGTACAAATAATTTTGTATATATAAATTAATGAAAAAACCGTTATGTTAAGTTAGGTTAGGATAACTTGTATCTACATATTAATCTGATACAAGCAGTTCTTATCAACATTTAGATATTTCATTTTATCTATTATGCGGTGAACTTTCCGCGGTCAATTTTGCGCGTTAAATTAGGGCGGTGAATTTGCGGATCCCGCAAGGGGCACCGACAGTGAATTGTAAGCGATGAATGTTCCTATAACCGTCTCGTTCGGAGTGGTTACATCGTGTACCTATCTAAATTCGAAAAGCCAAGTCAACAGTGTTTGTTTAATTCCTATATACGTGTAATCACGTATAGCTGCATGGGCGTATTTACAAAGGAAATGGTACCGTAGTACCACTTAATCGAGCTTTACGAATATTGCTTCAGAATTCCGTTCAACCGGGCTGGCTGCCCGAAAACTGCTTTCTGCGAACTTTTCGGAATCGGAAAATAGGATGCCATATGCTACATGCTCTGGAATCTTTTTCAAAATGGCATGGGTATGGCTTAAAAAAAATATTCAATTATAGCTACAACAACGACATTTTGCTTTCAAATAAACATACTCGTACCTACATGTTTATTGTTTTCTTTTCTTTGATGCAATCTGAAAAAATGAATTTATTTTAATTACGAATACCTTTAAAATGTTTGGAATATTATTTTTCTGATTATGATTATCGAACTAAAAATACCTATGTAATTTTTATATTTTCATTCATAATTATTGATTTCATAAACGATCTAAAACCGCACATTCCGAAATGATGCCAATTGGCGTAACTTCAATATGACAATATGACGCCAATGTCCGGTGAGACGGCTGTCACCAACTTCGCCCGTCGCACAGTGGGCTGAAAATCGCCTTTCATAGACATAGAGACTTGAATTTTCAAGGGTATTATTTTTGGCTAGAAATGGATTCTACTGATCATTATTTTTTTTTTAAATTCTCAAAATTGAAAAAAAAACTTTTTTATGTTGATGATTCATTTTAATGCTTGAATGCTTTACATATGAGTATGCTTTGTCTAGTTTACAATATTCACTGCACGCCTAAAAGCATAGTTGCGCCACAATACGAAGTATGTCAAAAAAATACAAATAAATAGTAGTATATCTGTGTGTAAGGATAGAATGGCCAACCTTATGATTCTAGAGCCTCATTTTTAATGTCAGTGCCATACAAATTTTTCTTTAAAAAATGATAACTCCTTCATTTGTACACGCAATTGCTTCGTACGAAATTTTATAGCATAGTAATGATTAGCAGAATCCATTTCTAGCCAAAAAAAAATACCCTTGAAAATTCAAGTCTCTATGTCTATTTTTTATTTTATTTTATTATTTTTTTTTTTTTTATTGATACATTACTCTACAGTACTTCACATTTCAATTCAGCAACGTTGGCCTCACTGGGTTGTTCACCCGTGCTGAGGCCCCCATTTTAAAATATACGAATTTATACATTTAAACAAAAAAAAACATTAAAGTAAAGATAAATTTAAATCAAAAATAAAGATTAGAAATCAAAATCCAATTCTCACATATCTTAATTCTTATGTAAGGCGATTTTCAGCCCACTGTGCGGCGTGACGTCAACGCCGCCGAAATCAGGAATAAGAACGAACTCGTCGTTTTGGCGGCGAATAGGAAAATGACTTATTTTAAATCGTCATAGTAAATTTATTCGTCAACATAAAAATATTTTTAAATGAAACAAACACTTTGTATATTACCACGAACTTATCATTTTACATTTCGCCCGGTTTCGTTTAAACCAAGCTTCATCAGGATATAATATGAACTTAATACTAAGACTGTCGTTGGACAGAAGAAACTCTTAATTTTTAGCGGTAAACGTATATAACAAACTCCCACTTAGTATCAAACAATTCAAAACAAAAAAATAACTACATTAAGGACATTAAATCTTAACGGAACTACCGGATTAAGCGCTTGTTATATGCCAGCGGATTTTCTCAAACTGTCAAAATCTCTTCATTTTTTTGTCGCTAGAGGGCGGTAGTTGTACATTAATGAACTTGTCAAAATACAACGTCAAATGTGCGTCATGATCATGTCCCGCATCATCACGTACGCAATTGGAAATCGGAAATATTAAGTAAAACAAACAGCTTAGTAAAAAGGTATGACTTATTTGCAGAACCTACTATTTTGGTAAAGCATTTACTTTGACATTTTTTATAAATGTTTATCATTCACTTGCTGTTGTTAAATCTAATTAGATTTGAACGGCTTTTGGCTTTACGAATCGCATTTCAGAAACATTTCCTATACAAAGAAAGGTTGTTTTGCACGGTATTCGGAAACTCGTGGTATAAACGGTATAACTTGTGAATGAATCTACCTTTCATTTAAAGTCAATTTTGGGTTATGATATTTTTTATTTGAGCTTTCGTTTTCGAGAAAATCGAAGGCGGATTTATTTGGTAGATTTATAAATTTTATATTTGATAGAATATCTATACATATTAATAATATTGACCTCGAAAAATAAAAGAAAGTTTTTTTTAAATTTATATATTTGTTAAATTATTCAGTGTTAACTAAACAATAATCTGTTTTAACCATGGCAGTATCGTGCAAGGCATACTAGTACTGTATCAAAATATAACTAGCCGTTGGAAATAATAGTTATATTCATTTAACGACCAACGCTATTGAAAAAAATTACGTCAATGGGTTGAAATATAATACCTAAATACAAATATTATTCAACGAATCCACGATTCGACCTATTGTTTAAGATGTATTGACGCGTAATAAATATATGAAATGGTGAATCATTTAAATTTACTGAATTTAAAGTTACTGTTCTTTATACAAATAGAACGGCGACATATGCGCCTCACAATTTTTGCCGCATTTGGGTGTTTAAAATGTTACCTGGCTATTATAGACTTAGAGGCCTTGTGTTTTCTCGGTAGGGAAAAAATTGTTTCCTAAAAAACCCTTATTATTTGGAACTTTACAACACAATACGTAGATAGAATATCTTTGATTTGACAAATTGTGAATGGTTACGTGTGTATACGCAGAAAGGTGATATAATCGTAAATTTACTTATAAAGTTTTTTTTGTCTGTTTAATCTAAAGATAAAAAAACGGTAATAAACTTGTTTACTCCTTATGTGAATACGCCTTACCATGTAAGGTCGGAATAGTGAAAAACTTGACATGTTATCACTTAAAATTGCCGATTTTACCAAACTAAAAATGATTTGGCGTGAGATGGTAATTTTTGGTTTGATTACCAAACGCGCTCACAACTGAGTCAGAGCGACAATGAATTCTCACACACACTTGCATAAAGGGCACGCAAATCAACATCGTGACGTTCGTGCTAACCGTTAGGAAAAGGTACGCACAACGCACATTGAATATTGCATTTTATTCGTTTCAAAGAATATGACAGTTCAAAAAATACAATGCGACAAATTTACGTGAAAAAAGAGTATTGTGAGTACTTAGCGTTTTTGTAGCTTCCTAAAATTATTGCAATGCTTCAAGTGAGTCGGTATTCTACTTTTAGACCCAGAAATGAAACATTTTGATGGCATTTTAGAAATATATACGCCGCAAAACAAGGAGCGTATAGTCCCACTACCGCTCTCGGGGGCTTCTCACCCGTAATAAGTAAAACAGTGTAAATGTGTTGAAAATTTGGTGCAAGATGAAGTATTTATTTAATTGTTAATATCCACAGATATCATAACGATAATAAGAGGCCGTACTTCTACAGATGTGTGTATTATATACATATTTTAAATTAAAAATATAGTGTAAAGCCGTTATTAACGCGATAATCATACATCCAAGTTTTAAAAGTGGGTTGTATGGTGTATCAATGTTTTTATTTTTTATAGTCGAATGCCTACAACAACTACAAAAAAAAATAGGCAGACTGAAAAATAATAGTCCATTAATTGGTATTAAAAAATATGAAGTCTGAGAATGACATACGAAAGGTAGTATTAAGCCGTTTTAGGGAGCCGTTTTCCAGCAAATCACCATTATGCCCTATAACCCACTCTTAAGAACTTACTAGCATATTTAAAACATCGTCGTAGAAGTTTCTGGAAAACCTTACCCAAAACATAAAGTCGAACCATAGAAGTCGCTGAAAACTTCCAAAACCTAGTCCCCCTCAACACAGGATCTCCTAGTGAGGAGGACTACGAATATAATCAATATCTATTATACAAATATATAAATATACATATTCTTATAAAAATGTAAAATAATGTATATATAAATATGTATAGCTATTTAATAAAAAAAAATATTGTTATATCATGATGACGCTTGATTAAAGCGAAACCGGTCGATACGTAAAATAATAAATATTCGTGGTTATATACAAAGTGTTTTTTTTTCATTTAAAAAAAAACCTAACCACAAAGTAATATCTTCTTACGAAAAAAATAAAAATACCTTTACTATAGTTTTTTTAGAGATTAAAAAACGGCGAAAATACCCTATTGCACGGAAAAAAAGTTAATTCCGGTTAAAAACTGGATTGCAGGCCGCTTCCTATTAAACTCATAGTACATTCCTAATATATCGGATCACGTGTTCATGCATCTGCATTTGTCCTTATAATATACAATGACGAAATGCGAAAATATTAGAATTTTTATGAACACGTATTCCGACATTGCGATAACTCATTCGTTAAAGGCCTGCAATCCTGTTTTTAAGCGGATTACGAATAATTTGAGGATATTCTTAATAAATTTGCAATATTTTATATCAGGAAGTTTTCTCCGTGGCTGCCTTCTTCTGTAATCTTAAATCATAATTATTAGAATTTTTTGTTTATTTAGACTTCAAATAACCAAATTACAAAATGTATGTTATTATTTATGTTACTGCATTAAAACAAGATAAAAAAGCTCAAACAATAATAACAGCTAAACAGGTGACATACAATAATTAAAATTAGATTTTGATTAGTTATCTATTAGAAATATAATACAGTATCAATGCCCTTTTGTGTCGTTTTAAAATAATTATTAGATTTCTGTTATTTTACGAGCATATTAGCCTAGTATGGTAGTTCAAAATTGTAATATTTAAAAAATCTATAAAATAAAAGAAAAAAAAATTGTTTGTAATTTCCTGGAAGTTAAATAATATCTATGTCGAGCAAGTGGATGGAAAAAGAAGTGGGATCATGTGAGGGTTTGTTGGTTAAGTAGCTCATACGGAATACCTACTGTATTATTGTCCACTACAAAATGGTTCAAGTCATTGTTGCAAACTTGTAAAACGGTACCCACTGTTTCCAATATCAAACCCCGCGCTCAAATTATTATCTCCGTCTGTGTCGTGTTTTAACGCTTCTCGACCCGCTTCTGTCTTATTTCTTTTATGAGTCACGGATCGCAACCCGACTCGGAGGTAAGTACAAATAGGTATTGTATTTCATGCACAATGTAGAAACTTACATGTACAATGTAAAATAGGTCAGAGCGATTTTTTTTTTGTTCTTAGAATTTCAAAATACCTATAAGTTTAATCTTTGATCGTATATTACGTGAGAAAAAACACAAGATTTTATTGATCTGCGATGACATCTTCATGTGGCGCGGTTAACCTCAAGTTTACAAAAAAACACATTTTTTACACGTAACTTGAGCTCCTCACAAAGCGCAATTACTTTTATCAGTATTACTTATGGTGGCACGTATTGGACTATAGTTTCTTGCTGTTGTGGTGACTTCTGTCAAAACAAACAGTCGCAATTTTTTTGATGATTCTCAAAATAACCCCCGCGCATCTTAGTCGATTATTTACTAAAAATTGTCCAACACAAGAAAAGATTTGTCGTGTCCTGTATTTGGTGAACCAAACCGGTTGAAATATAAAGTTTTGCCTCACTCCGCCCTGATGCACAATATACTTCCATACACCGAACTTATTATAAACTTATTAGTCTGTCTCGACACAGGTTTATCCTAGTGAGACAGACATCGAAAAAAAAACCTGTAAAAAAAACTTTATATTGATAATAAAAATAAATAAAAAAATCTCTAGAAGTGTGATCTATTGACTTCAAAGAAAGCTAATAAGTATACATGAGACCTTCAACTACTAGGTCACGGGAGACCAATTAAATTGATTATCTGCTCAAGAGAAAATTTTGATATTTAGAAAATATGTTTGTTTTCCCCAGATGTAAGGGAGAATTGAACTTACTTTTGGGCACGAAGACAGAACTTTCTCGGTTTTTCTTTTCAATGCGTGTAAGTACATAAAATAGTGACACAGTAATGTGAGTATTATTCACCGCGAAGTCACAACATATGAAATGATTGCTTCGTGTCGCCTTTGTTCCCAGTGGTCTGTTTCTGTTCCTCTCTCCTCTGCTGGTATCTGTGCCTGGACTTATCTTTCCTGGGCTAAATAATGTAAAACTGCTGCGGAAACAGTGCGGTCTCCGCGATAGGTAGGCACTCTTTTACGAGAAATGTATTTACAGTCAGCCAGTGATATAGAATAAGCTGGATTCACATTCACATAAATATTATTACGATTAAAAAAATCACAAAATATACTTGCGGTAACGATGGGGATGTTCGAAAAAGATTTTTTTTTACAAATTGTTAAAATTAATTTTAAAAAAATGCTTTCAAATTGAAAAATATTTATACTAACAATATGGCATATATGTATTCTTATTTTTAGAACTTCCCTCAAGAGTTTTAATTGCGAAATTCATACAAATTTTCTACTTTATCTAAGATTTTTTCAGCTTGACAAAAGGGTGAGACATAAAAAATAGTTTTTATTTATTTTTTATTAATATATTTTGATTGTGCTCGTCACTAACTTGCGGCAAAGTATTATTATCAAACTGTTATTAGAAATTAGAATGTCTTCGTAAGTAAATATCATAATCGTAAATATTCAACATAAATTATTTTTATTGCTTTTCATTTTAACCTACCTATTAAAAGTGGACCGATTACAATATTTTGTTTTTCTTTACTAGATTTGGGCTCATCTAGCACATTATGTGTTTACTAAAGTTGGGCTCATCTAGCACATTATATGTTTACTAGAGTTGGGCTCATCTAGCATATTATGTGTTTACTAGAGTTGGGCTCATCTAGCATATTATGTGTTTACTAGAGCTGGGCTCATCTAGCACATTATGTGTTTACTAGAGTTGGGCTCATCTAGCACATTATGTGTTTACTAGAGTTGGGCTCATCTAGCATATTATGTGTTTACTAGAGTTGTGCTCATCTAGCACATTATGTGGTTACTAGAGTAGGGCTCATCTAGCACATTATGTGTTTACTAGAGTTGGGCTCATCTAGCATATTATGTGTTTACTAGAGTTGTGCTCATCTAGCACATTATGTGGTTACTAGAGTAGGGCTCATCTAGCACATTATGTGTTTACTAGAGTTGGGCTCATCCAGCATATTATATGTTTAAAAACAAATCATTAATACTTAATTAGTCTTATGGTAATATTAAATATCTTTCCGAATATAATTATTCTTTAGTTACTTCATTTTCCGTGGCACCCTGTTAGGGCCTATTTTCACTTCAGCTTGAATCTCCCAAGTCCCAAGGTCCGTGTTGAAAGAGTTCGGCCCAATTGGGTCAAGAACACTTTTTTGATAAAAATACATTACTATCCGCATCGACTGAGGTTTTATCGATCAAAATACTCGTCTTTCTCGCTGATGGAGTCGTCTTGCCTTTCCCAACTATTTCATTAATTTGGTCTGGGGAATTATATATATTACACGTTACTGTTTCCCCACGGGAAATATAATAGGACTGTTTCCGGAATCTCTTGCTCAGTATAATTGTATGTTATTAGTTATTACAGAGACAATTAGGCAATGACAGCCAATCGCACTAACAATATGTTATCAACACTTATAATAATTAAGTAAGTATTATTGTTCTTTTGTAGTTATAGAAACACAATCACTTTCCCCTTTACTAATAAACATGTTTTAAATTTTACACTACCGATAAACATCCATTTACCCTAAATTAATGGTTGTTTATTATTTATTAGTAAGGCCTTCCCACCTCCCGAAGTTTGTGCACTTTACCCCCGGACATCCTGTACCTCTATATATTTTATAAAATTACATATAATAGTGATTTACACAAAGTAATTGCGTTACAACTTTTTTTTATGACGAAGTTAATAATTTTAAGTATTTATTTAGATCTGAGAGATGATGTTGCTGTTCATTGATTTCAAGAAAATAAATGATGTTATAACAATTAAAAGTATATATAAGTAATAAAATTATAGTGTTAACCGACAGGACATTATAAATCAGCTCTGTATAAAGTATAAAACTTGGTGGTGTTATTACCAGTATGTATTATTTGGTCGTTGCTATCAGATCTTCTTTGTTTACGTTCTATTTATTGTATTATTGTAAACTGTTGATTTCCCTAAATGAAAATAAATATTACGTATAAATACCTATATATATTTTGTTTAAGATCCGAAACACTAAATATTTTCGACCATTATTAAAACTTCTCTTCATTTTACTTTTATATCCAGAAAATTAAATCAATTTACTGCTCATTTTTTTTCTTTCAAAAATATGTGTTTTGTTTCAAAATAAAAACATTTATTTGATATGTGGAAAAATGAGCCCCGCCTTTAACGTCAACCGTAAATCATATCCTGCTCGCTGCCTACTCCTGTACGCAAGAGTATTGTCCCTTCGCCATCTGGGTCGAGTCGGTTCCACGGATCCTTGACCTCATATCACCAACTGTGCCCTTGTCGCTAATTTATTATTC
The DNA here is from genome assembly GCF_061612785.1 of Hesperophylax consimilis. NCBI lineage: Eukaryota > Metazoa > Arthropoda > Insecta > Trichoptera > Limnephilidae > Hesperophylax > Hesperophylax consimilis. The sequence goes on along the minus strand of NC_142841.1, from coordinate 8,973,844 downwards.
CACTCCGGCAGAAATGATATATTTTCTGGATTGTAAATGAAAATCACAAAAATATATGATTACCCACTACCTACTGCGCGTACACTGTTTTGTATCTCTTTTTCGATTGTTTTATCGTTGTAAGCTACGGATCGCATAGTAAGAAAAAGGAACTACGGTGTTTTAAATTGTATCAGTTTTACTGTCAGATTTTATTTGAACTATTATGTACCTTCACTAATATAACTTTATCCAAAAGGGAAATTATAGTAATGCTGATATTAGGAATCCTCAAGTACAGTGAATGATAAAAATATCTAATACGAATTTATTTTAAATTACATGGAATGTAAAATGTTTGTGGTTTTTTGGAATGCTGACTAGTAGCGAACAAATTTAATGCATCATTGTCCAACACTAAAAAAAACAACAAATTATTGATCGTGAAAAACTTAAATACATCTTAGAATTCTTGTAAGTTTCTATTTGGTTCCTGTTTGATTTCTTTCTACGTCATAAAATTACATTTTTAGACTGTTACAATCAACTATCTCGTATCGGATACTTCTTAAAGTTAGTAAATTGTGTAGCAAATACGTGACTAGGGCTCTAGATTTCCTAAATCCTGTTGGGCCAGAAAGAAATGGAAGGAAGACCTCGCTTAACATTATTCCTGCCTTTCCCTATAGACTCCCTCGAGCATTTAACAATATGAAACAGCGGTGCTCTAGTTTTGCTCCTGAGATACGGATTGATGCGAGCATTTCAGCCGGAAAACCGGGTCACGGGTGTTGCTAATGCGAGGGGTCATTACGGGGTCAAATTTAAGGTCTTTCGTGTCGCTTTGTGGCGGCATTAACCAACATAATCTTTATTATATTATTTGTCCCTATTTTTACACCGTGACGATGAATAAATAAGTGAGCTTCGGCGGACCCGCCCCGAGAATTGATGATTATACAGGGTGTTAAGTTACTTTTTATACATAACTAAAATTTTGGATTTTTGTCCAAAATACCCAACCAAACTAAAAAAATATTTTTTTAATCAAAGGGTGTATCAAAACTCTTGTACGAATATGTATTTCTTTATTTATTTGTGTTTCAAATTACATATAAAAAATAAGCAAAAAGTAATCGATTTTTCACGTTTTAGCGGTGAGTTTGGAAATTATTTGTGACTTAAAAAATGTAATGTCTTATGGTAAAATTCATCCATATGTTGTCACTAGCTCAGCCAAGTAACCGCCCAACACCTCACATTTACCCTAGCTATCCTACTGATTTTATACGTTTTTTGTTGTAAAAATAAAATAAGACCAAAAATGTCACCGGAAACAAAAAAAAAATATTCTTGAAAGTCACCGGACACCAAAATTAGAGTTAAATTTTTTACTCCAAATAATGTCACGAATGACTGGTAAGTCAAGCACTTCCCTTAACACCCTTTATATATGACTCGCTAACTTTACGCATTATTGTACTTAGGTACATTTAGGAATTATTTCACAAATAATTAAACAAAACACATGGATTCTTGCCTAATTAGGTACAAATTATTTAAATTTTCCAAGTAGCTTTTAAAGCTCTGTAGCTCTGAAGTGGATTTGCGAGCTGAAATTGATTTGTGTTAAAACGGATATTCCAGACAGAAGAAAACTGTACAAATTGAATCTAGTTTGGCTGCTGCAGAAAAACAGATTAACGTTTCTTCAACGTCATCTTTCCTCCCTTTGTTTGTTGAATAAGTCTCAACGTAGAAAAGTCGTAAGGAGAGCAATAAACAATAAAAATAAATAAATGTATGACAAAAAAATGTATTATAAAAAAAATTAAAATAAAATAATTATAAAAACATTGAATGAAATACTTGCACTCCTGGCTTGTGCAGTTACTGCAGGTGAATCGTGTACCAAGCCGGAATGTCAGCTGTCTTCTTTGTAAAACAATAAATTGCTAGTTGCATACAGCATTGAATGTGCAGCACGAGTTTGCAGATCTGATAAACATTCAAATATCGCTGCTATCTCCGCCTGTGGTACTCGTATAATCTAGATCTGAGCTTCTCGTTAATTTGGCCTTCCGCTCATTGTGAGCTTTCGTACAAAGAGAAAATACACGGAGAGAGCGCGTCAATTTCGATCCCGCTAATAGTGTCAATGACTAGTGTGTCCCTAAGTCCCTAGTCGGATGTAAATTAAAACGTTGGAACACGCAAATCGCTCTGCTAGATCTTTAGATGGATGATAGTGACATCTCGTCGGTGGGATAAGCACTATTATTTAGGGCGGGTTGTTCTATTCGTGGTTAAAACAAAATATTTTCTGTACACAAATTTATTTTTAATCAAACTTCATATTAAAAGTTTGACATTAGAAAAATATCAGTTAAGGCGATGCCATACGTAGTAATGCAAAATCATGTGTCTAGAAATGTTTCAGATGCTAATTAAATACTGCGAGCAGAATACATCTTGGCCTTTGAAATAATCGAGTATTTTTTAGATAAGTCTTTTTATAAGCCCAGACAAAAATAATGTATAATGTCTATGAAAAATGCTTTAAAGTTCAAAATCTCCTACTTACGAACCCATTTTCGGTTATGATTTTATTGCATAATGTGGCAAATTAAGTTATTTAAAAAATGAATGGAAAAAAATTAAATATTTATGCCTGAACATCCACAAAATAAAATAAAAGGCACTTTTTGGCCATGTTTTTTTCTTGCATAAATCAAAACAGGCGGATGGTGTTAAGCGGGAAATTAAACCTTATCGCCATCTACGTAAGGGTTATTATTGCTAGCGGCTCAATTTAAAATATTACACGACGTAGTGCATCGCCTTAAGCCCTTTTTCGTCCGTGGGATGAATTTATAATTGTGGAATTTTCTAAAGTGATTTAGCCATAATTTTAAACAATCATTTTTAACGGTCAGGAATATTTTACTGAAGGTAGCGAAGTCCTCTTTTAATTCCACCCTTTTGCATTTCGTCTGACTTTTAATTTGTTTATGCGCTCCTTTTCCGTTTTCTAAAATCCACTGCATCCACTTTATTATTCAAGCAAGTCATACTTTGGCTATGCTTCAGTAAGGATTAAAAACTAGACAATTGACCCTTAGATTTCTAAGCGTAACAGCAACATTGGTTTATTATATTTAGATGAGACATGAAGCGAAGAAATAGGTTCCTCTTTTTTATCTCCAACTGACCTCCAATTTTCCCAACGCTGTAACTAAAACTACCGAATCCCGCGTTCTACTAGTGGAACAAGTTTCGACTAGTATATAGTACGCAGTAGCGCCTCTAGTTTTAGCTCTATGAACAGGAAATACGTTTCTATTTATTTTATGAATGCTGTTGAAAACTTAACTTATGGTAGTAATTAAACTTTTATTTTGTTTTTACAGATTTATTGCGGTTCTCATTACAAATCAGACCCACCCGTTAACGAGAGGCAAGTTAGTATAATATTACATATTATTATTATATTATAAAACCAGTAATATTGCTGAAAAACCCTAAAAAATAATATAAGTTATGGTTGAATCATTAAATATAATATTGTGTACTGTAACTTTACTTAAAAAACGCGAAGACCTCCGTGGTTGTGCGGTTAAGATCCTCGACTACGAATTCAGAGGTTGCGAGTTCGAATCTCATTAAATAAATTTAATTTAATTAATTTAATTTAATTAATTTAATTTAATTAACGAGTATTATTTCACAATTCATTGATATAAAATAAATATTAGCAGTGCTTTCTAGAGTTGTAGATAGTGGATACTCTCATTATCGCCCGGTGAAAAACCTCCATTGGTTGCTTTAAATGGCTGTGGCCATGTTTGGTGATCAGATCTGAATAGCTGGGTATTTTCCAACCTTCGTCCTCTCTATCTTCTTTGCCTCCCCAGTACCTGTAAGCTACCCCATATGGGATGCCATAGACCCTCTGGCTCCGTTGCAGTCAGAAGTAGTTGGTGTACTACACAGACATAGGAATTAATAGACGAGAAGATAAAGGCGAGGGGTAAAATCAACTGTTGAAGAACGAAGGGAGTGAAGATGACTGTGATTCGTCAATAAATCAATCTGACAGTAAATAGGCATCTCGCATTATAATATCACCATTTACTTCTTAAAAGTAAAATCTGCTTTGAATGAATAGACATTTTTACATGGGAGCGCAAATTACTCGCCACGTTATGAACAAATTTGCGAAGTCCAAATTCGGCAAAGTAAGGCAGCTTCTATATTCAGAGTCGTAGTTAGTTTCAGAGTATTTAGTTAAGACACTTTTATAAATGTTCATAATTTACTTCCCAGCAACCAACCAGCTTTGTGTTTCGCGTCCAGACGTTTCTCGATGTGATAGTAACAACTGATTCATATTATACGATGTGAATATGCTTAAAATAAAATAAAATAATGCTTATATATGGAATGTAATACGACAATTGGGTTTATTCTCTTTTTTCGCATCTATTTTTACCAGTTTTCATAGTACAAGTAAACATTTTGCCGTGTTATTTCGTAAAATGAACCGATGATGCCTCGACCATAGTTCGCACAAGAATGATGACGTCACGTTTTCAAATATCACTTGAGGCCGTACGCGAGCCCAGCCGGCTCAATGGAACCGGTATGGGGAGTGGGGATAATACGCTTTTAATCACTTAGGGCAGGTCTACCTAATATTCATATGTCTATGGTGTACTAGATATTTTATTTTAGCCGTTTGTAAATACCCAAGTTTACAAATGTTTAATTTATTATTGATTACATACATTCATTATTACATTTTTATTGAATTTTCTTTTGATAAATATGACTTCTACAGGTTTTCCAATAAGAGGTGTTATTTTGATATTCAATCGTAAAAGATCAATGGTTTCGTTGCTTGTGTGGCACGTAACGCCGTCTTGTGTGAAAGTAAACGTTGTCCAGATCAATACCAACCAATTCCGGCCATAAAAAATCATTAATCATCTCTCGATGGCGCAATCCATTCACCGTCACTGTGGCTCCAGCCTCATTTTCGAAAAAGTAAGGTCCAATGACTCCGCCGGACCATAAACCGCACCAAACAGTCACACGTTGAGGATAAAGAGGCTTTTCAACAATATCTCTTATGTTTTCCGAGCCCCAGATGCGACAATTTTGCTTGTTGACGAAGCCACCGAGGTGGAAATGGGCCTCATCACTCAAGATGATTTGCATTTGATTCACTCAAGTGAATTTTAATACGTAATTAATGGCGTAGTTTCTACTTGCCAAATGTCAAAAAATGACAGCTTCAAAAGTAACATCTACCGAAATAGCAGGCTATTCAAAATAACACCTCTTATTGGAAAACCCTGTATAATCCAGCTTGAATCTATCAATTGTTGCAGACATTATGGTTTCTGGCAGCGCATTATAATATTGTATTCCTATGTGTAGTAAACTATTTTGTGTATTGGCTTTGTCCTTTTTTGGTAGCCTAATTTTATTGCACGTTCTAGTGTTATGTCTGTTAATGTCCTTATTGTATATACTTTTCTTTGAAATGTATACTGGTAATATGTTATTTATTATTTCATGTATAAATATCATCGGTGATACTGTTGAGTTATTCACATGAAAATAAAATAAAAACTCGGACCGACGATCCGCGGTCTGAATGCTCTTGTGATTCGCCCTCGGGTGACTGACGGCTTACGAAATTGGCTGAATAAAAAACAATGAGCCCATAACTCAGGCCAGCCCGTTGACTGCACGTGGACGAGAAAGTTCACAATAATAAATACGACTGGAGGAATAATTTCTGAATAAATGAATGCTAATGCAATTGTAAATAAGGTACATAGTACCCACCGGCTCCGGCACAACATTGGCACTCTTTAGGAGTATCCATTATGAGAAAAGGGCATAAACAACTCTAGGAAAATATTTGCATTTCAGTTATTAGCGACAGTTACATGGAAATTATGATAGCATTACTCCAGATTTTTTAACCTCTCAGCGTATTGACCGTTATATTTCTTAAAGGCACTGTCGGATGGTCACAGACTTTGTGTGTATTTCCACTTCTTATCCAAATACCTACTTGGAATATTTCACCTTTCAAAAAAAAATGTTTTTGAAAGGTGAAATACGATTTCAAATATTATTATTAGAAATATACATAAAATTATGTTAAATATAAAATTGGAAGGCTAACATGAATATGGTTCACCTTACTTTTCGTCAACAGTGAACTAAAATTACCGATAGCCAAAAAAATACACATTTTAAACACTATTGCCATCTCACTTATTTTTCGTTTCATATAAAAATGATTAATAAAAAAAATCATAAATTCTTCTCAAATTACGTTCGGAACCTTTGGTGTCATGGAGGTGGAGGTGTACATTTTTATTCTTCTATGGTTAACTTCTATATTATATTTGCATATAAAGCTTGGTGTTTTCTCTTTCACACCGTTTAGTTCATATTTCTAACTATGACAGTAAGGGACAAACGACGATTTCTGTGAGACCATACGAGCTGTTCCTAAAAGCTAACAAATTGACTCTACGGACCATAGCTGTTTGTTCCGCAAAACGAACAAATTAGCCTGAGGGGTTAATGAATAACTCCTGTCTACTTTTATGTTTGTTTTGCAATATTTACATTCAATTTAAAAGTCAATGTTTTGCTACAAAGCACGTTTTCTCTTCGCATTTCACCGCATTTTATTGTTGAATGTTTTTTTTAATTATTTTAATTGAAGGTCGTTATTCTTATGAATGTCTTTATTTTTTTCTGTCGAATTGAAGTCTGTTAAATCTCTTTATTCATATAAACACACTAACTGGTTTCGTCCCAGCCCAATTTCGTCTTCGCCAATAATACAGGTGTACATGTACACAAAGTCACAACCATTCATTTAATTATTTTCCGTCACAAGTTAACAATTTACAAACTGTTATATGCACAGCTCCTTTCTCAACTAACTTTACCTGCGCGGCCTTATTTCATACAAAACTTAAATTTGGATTTGAGGTCAAAATATTTAACCAAACTGCAAAAAAAAAATGTTTTTACTTATAAAATATAACCCATTAAAAAAATTAATTTTTCAGGATTTTACATGCACTTTGGCAATTATTTGCGAGTTAATGTTAATCATGTATTTACTGTAGAAATATTAAACAACAAAAATAATGTTGAAAAAATCGTTTTGATGGGCATAAATTCAAATTACGAACGACATTATAATAATTAAGTAACAAGTTAAAACTAACTGGCGAGTTAACACAGTTTTGCACCGTGGTACTGCGTTACTTTAACCACTGTTGTACTATTATACTAAACCTTTACCGACACGGGGTTCCGACATAGTTAAGGGCCAAGTTGGGCGGCTTCCGGGTTCTGCAGGTTCTGGTGGCACATCATTAAAGCGGAATCCTAGATCGATGTCCGACGTCCGACATAGTGGCGGTCTCCGGGGTTGGTTTGCTCGCCTCCTTTGAACTGCCACAGCGTGAAACTTTCCGACGTTCACATTGTTTAAGCCGATTGCCAAACTTTGCACTCCCGGCCCCGCTGTTTCCATCAATATTCAATAATTTTAATTGCAACAAGAGCCGGAAGGGCTTGCGGAGACTTCAAAGTTTAAATGGTCTTCCCTAATGGCGTTATATCTTTTTAAATTCGTAATGTATGGTAAACTTGTCATTTAACCATGGGTCAATGGGACTACCTCAGTGCTGTAAGCTCATTGGCTTTGTTACCAGCGATCGAAGTTTCAAATCCGAGCAAAATTTAGATGGATTATTTCGTACTTTGATTTTGTGGAATATCTGCACCTCTTTCGTTAGTAGAATTTAGATACCACTATTCAAAATCAAAACGTTGCTTAAAATGGCTTGGATGTGTTTAATGATCTCACCGCCCAGAAATATTTACAAACCTGCTTTTTTATTAGATAAATGCATTATAAACTTTATCGTCACCTCAATTTTTATCGTTTCATATAAAAATAATTACTAAAAAAAATCACTAAGTGTCATTTTTTTTCAAATTGCGGTCGGAACCTTTGATTTCATAAAGGTGCACATTTAAAATCCAATTCTAGATTTGAATATAAAGCGTGATGATTTCTCTTTCTAACACCGTTTAGATCATATGTGTATCAACGATATCTGTGAGACCGCATAGAATATTTCTAACACTGTACACATCTTAGTAATTAGTACGTAGGCTACACACAATCCGGTACCTGATTCGATCATTATTTAATGAACACAGTTCCTCAGCCTTGGTTAACTGTTTGCAGTATGTACACTTGTAGTGCCCAGCGTTCTCGGTGCCCGGAATACGTCACTTTAAGTTACCTGCACGTTATCTACGTACATACCTCCGAATGTACGGGCCAAAGTTGGCCCGCCCGTATGTGTGTCAGATATTGGGGGACCTTGCTTCAATCTATTGTCAAAGCTACTCTGGATGGATTCTTTACTGCTATTATATTAATGTCGTTCTATTTTTGAAAATGTTAATTCGATGTGGAATTCCGTTGTTATGTAATTATAAAATACTTATTCATTTATTCCACACTTGGTTTTGAGGCGGGACCGGACCGTTTTTTTAAATAATTAAATAATAGTTGACGAATTGAATTACCGAAAACGTAACAGCGTATATCTTTTAACCACTTAATGGTAGGGGTTTTTTTTAATAAAAAGTGTTCATAAAAATCAGGTTTAATATAACGATGCATTCATATATATACGAAAATGTGAAAACAATATAGTAAAAACGAAATAAGCAGCTTAAAAACACGACCGATCTCTGAGGCAAACTGCAGGCAAATTCAAACTGCGTAAAATACATCTCTAACTTTTGACGAACCTTACTCGTGATAGCTAAAAATTGAATGCATCAAGTCGAAACCGGCGAGCGTCACTCGGGCTAGCAGAAATTGGAACGCATTTAGCGCGCGAGCGTGACTCGTTCAAAAGCATTAAGCGGTTAACCGCATTTTTTGAAAATTCGGATAATGTGCACCAAAACTAATAATAATAGTAATTGCTTAATTTTTTTTCTTAACATTATAAAATACATTTCATTTAGATTGGAACTGAGAATTAAAAGAAAACATTTACAGAATTGTAATATATCCTTACGACACAATATTATTTTTATTATGTGCGGAGCTTACTAACATGCAAATTTCATTAATACTTTCGCTGCCAAGGTTACTTGGCGGAGGTCCACGAAAACCATGGGAAAATATGGGTGGGTAGGTACTCGTCCGTTAAAACTTAGTCGCAATGCTGTATCCAATGTATTTATTACCCCTGGAACCTTGCAATAGGAAGGAGGCAACTCCAAAATCCTCAAATTTCACGGCTGAAGGAAATATTCATTCGAATGAATTGTTGGCCTATGAATATTTCATTCGTGACATGTTTCTTTTACACCTCACCTTTAGTCTGCTCTGAATGTGATCGTGTCCTAATTGATCGGCACAAAGGTCACGCTACTATGATATTATGCATTTGAATTACACGGTCTTGGCACATTTTATATCGTTATTATTTTTTAAACATGTTTAGTGATAATATTTTTCTTTCGAAAGTGGTTATTATTTATTATTCTTATTTCATAATGAATGCAAATCATGAATTGTATAATATTTAAATTATAATAAAGTAAATTAGTATAAAAAACTTAAAACTAAATTAGTAATTAAAGTATAATATTTAATTCAGTACAAAACTTTAGGTTCATTCTTTATTTCGTCGAGTGTCGGTACTGCAATATGTAGATAAAATGGTACTAAATGAGTATTGCTAATTTATTATGAATCTCTTCAAATTATTCTTAATCCGGTTAAAAACGGGTTTGCAGGCATTTCCTGCTAAAATTTTAGTGGATACCTAGGCAAATGCAAGTGCATGAACACGTGTTCCGATATATGAAGAATTTACTTAAAGTTTTTTTTATCAGGAAACGGCCTTCAATTCCGTTTATAACCGGATTGCGAATAATTAGAAGAGATTTTTAATAAATCAGCAATTCTCATTTTCTCCGTGTATTTCACGAATTGAAAACTGAAGTGCTTAGAACATTTATTTGTGAGAGGATATTATTAGGTGTTTTGCAAATGTTTAAAAGTCCTTAGTAGTTGTACTCAATAACTTAGGTTTAATAACTTGAGACTTAACTGGTATACTAATTTTCAATTACGTACACGGTATACATGGGTCTAATTGAACCTGAATTCAATTATGTGGTGTAAACTTTGCATTGGGTATTTTTTACTTGAGATTTTTTTTTTAATATTATATTTTACACCAAGTGATAAAATTATCCAATAGTAAGGTTATTCACACAATAATTTACAGGTAGGTGTACAAGAAAACATGCTTTTATTGATATTATAGTTTTTATGCTCATTAATGTGTTATTTTTCTAATAAAATTTTTTAAACTCGAAATAATTACTGTAAACTAAAATTACGACACCTCGAAACATGAACTCAATTTTTCTTAGTAAATAGAAGCAGAGAAAAAATAATCATTATATTTTTTCGTGAAATTTTTATACTGGATATAAGAAAACATTTTATAATGAGCCCAAACATTAAAAAAATGATAAGTTACAAACAATTTTTGCATTTTGCAAGCATACTACATAATAAGAAACATTTTGTGCAGAAGTTTTATTGTTGTTCTTTTTTTGAAGGAAAAAAGTTATTCTTACAATATACATGGGTCAAATCTCTGATCCGAGAGAGGACATAACTCCGATAATAACAGTTGACACTGGACAACAGTTGTCATTACGTGCCACTGAGGAATATTGGGCACGGGGTGTGTAAATGTCGAACGACTGTTGAATTACAGCCGATCATAGGTTTTTCCGGGTCTGTTTTAACCCATGACTACCGTTTGAGTAGTATTAATGTAATAGGTTACTTTCCTGTAACATTAATTAAGGCTTCACCTACGCCGGTATCAGTGATACTTTTCGCAGTTATTGATTTCCTACATACTCGTACCTACCAAAGGGATGCTCTCATACCAATCGATTCACAAAAAGCTGAACTGACCTCTTCCTCTTCTACTGTTGTGATTGTGAAATTCATTGATCTCTTGAAAGCATGTAATATGCATATTTCCGGATATCTTGTATTATTATTGTAACTGTTTTTATTATAATTGGATTTTACTTTAAAATATATAAATAATATTGCTTTTAGTTTACCTTGATGGGTGAATTCTTGGATATCAATTAATTGTTTGCTAATTTAGAATAAAGAAGAAACTGGAAGTGCCTTCCAAATAAATTTGAATGAAAACAAATGTGACATTCACTTAGTACCTTTTGGTACTAGAACATTTTTAACGCAGTATGTCTTACTTGCACTTGAATTTCGTAGCATAGTTTTGTATGGAAATAACAACGCAACTCTTGTGTTATTCTTTATTATATTCTTGCTAAGTTAAACAAAGATAAAGTTACAATGCATATTTTAGCATTAGAAATCTTACTGCCTTATCGGCAAGATAAGGATTTCCTTATCTTGCAAACAAAACATTGACAATGACATTTTAAAAGGCGTTAATAATCCGAATTCCATCTAATCTCTTGTTTATATTGTTCTTTCAATTGATAAAATTAGAGGAATTTCCCTTTGATGTAGTATACTAGACTAGACAAGAATATTTGGAAGTCAATTCCTTATATTGACCTAGATAATTGGTAATGTCCTTTTCCTGTGAAACATTGCAAATCGTTTATATTGCAACTAAAAACTATTCCAAGGACTATCTTCACATTTCATCACCTTGTCACCAGGCCGGCTAGTAAAATGATTGTAATCAAATTATTATTATATATTTCTTTTTCTCTCGGGGACGTGCTATAATCGGACCTCAAACAATGCTGCGGACTATCTTCACATTTCATCACTTTTGACACCTGTCCGTCTACCATCTGCAATAATTTGGTCAAGTAAGACTATTTATATAAATGTCCTTTTTAAAAAGAAAGACAAACATTCCCGGGTTACGAAGATACTGACAATAATTTGAAAATCTCCTACTACCATCACAGAAAGCGGAAAAAGTTTCTTGTGTCGTGATGGAGGACTTAGAATTCACGACGAAGCCTGGGTGGGACCAGGCACGATGCCAATCAGCTATTGATCTGTCAATAGGGGACATTCCAAAGCTTTTACATGACAACCCAAAAATATACCAACTCTTCACATTTCATCACTGTTGACACCTGCTTATCTAGTAGAAATTTTGTTTAAGTCAGGCTTTAACATAAAAAAATGTACTATTCCTATTTACAAAGCATTTATATCACAACTCAAAACTATTCCAAGGATTATCTTCAAATTTCATCACGTTTGTCACCTAGTAGTCTAGTAGTACAATACTTTGAATCAAAACATAAAGATATTATGATTGCGCAAACACGTGGATCTACCTGTCATCCGTTCATTCATTCGTACATTAACACCTTTCATAAATGACTTCTTGGTCATTTTAAATATTACGTAAGGAAAATGGAAACTACCATATTATTATGTTACACGACAGCTTAAGTGAATATTTCAATCGGTAAATGCCTCAGCAAATTTACTAATGAACGTATTCGTTATTTAGCGTGGTACAACTGACACTATTTCCCTTTCTAGGTGTTGTCATGACACAAATTAGTTTATAGGTCTGCCATTGTACTCAAATACTCAAATGTATGTCACTGTTGTAGTAGATACAAATTTCATAAATTATATGATGGGTTCTTTTATGGTGCTAGGTTTTCATCACTTTTCTCGATCGCAAAACACAATAGGTAAATATTTATGAGGTGTAAGAAATATTATTTTTATGTGTTTAGTTTTGATAATTATTTGAGTACTAGAAGAACTCCCCGGCGTTGCTCGGGTTTTACACAGACTTTTTCAAAATCAAACTTATATAGTGACGTTCCTCTTGTTTTGAAGGTCAAGTTTGCAAAATTTCATCAGTCTCGGAATAAATTAAATTATTTAAGATTTGTATAAAAAACAAATAACCGCCGGCCGCCACAGACAACCTTATTTTATATATAAATAGCTGAAGTGAACCTGGCGTTGCTCTGAGTTATTGATGGTTTGGAGTAATGTTTTGGGGTTGCGAATTCTAGCAAACTGGGTGTAATTTCAAGGTGGAAATAATAATATTGTCAATAATTGAAAAAGTAATAAGGTATTTGATTTACTTTATTGGGCCATGTCTTCCTCGGGCTTCCTCATCTTCTTCGACCATTCATTTTATTCTATTTTTATTCATCCGCTCTATTTGCCCGAACAATTTAAGCATCCCTTTCTTAATTTTATCCATTTCGCTTACATCACCCTTATATGTATAACCTACTCCTCGCTTTACCACAGATAAGTACCTATTTGTTTCATGTCGTCCTCAGATGACCTCGAATTCTTCCACCATTCACTTCTACGACATACATTCTGCTCACACACCTTTCTTAGTTTATCGCATATGCCTCAATTTACCACACATACCTACTTGTTTGATTCACTCGATCGTGCCATATCTTCCTCGGTGTCCCCAACTTTTTCTATCATCCACTTCCACTTAATAATTCTAAACGCTAAACGGATATATATATATACAATATATAATACGGCATTATAGGCTGGGGCGGTACATATAAAAATCAAACTCAAACAATTTACATATCACAAAAACTAATAATAAAAACCATATTAAAAAACCCTATTCATATTCGTCCGAACTTTTATTCAAACAATTTAAGGTCAGGAAATTAAGTGCATTATACTTCTACCATGCAACATTACAAATTTATAAAAACTATATTCAAAATAAAATTGCACCCTTTAAAAATAACAGAAATCTTAGACAAACGTCAATACTTCCTACTCCTAAATGTAAAAAAACAATAGGACAGCTCAACCATGAATATCTCGGAGTTAAATTTTTTAACTCATTACCAGAAAAAATTAGAAACATGAATGCAAATATAAACGAATTCAAAAGCCACCTTAAAAAGTATTCCGAACAGTTGAACTGAATCGTACCAAATATAAACCAATATAACAACACCCCCATACACACAAGCCCTGCTTATTTATGGGGGTACATCAAATACTAATATTATGTAATTAATAACTGTACTATATTGTGTAATTATATTATGTAATTGTTATATTATGTAAATCGTGTATCTTTTTTTACTAATAAAAAAAAATATATATCTATATATATATATATATATATATAAACGTATATGTAGGCATGTAGATGTTTCACTTTGCGCAAAAATTGATCATTTTCTATATAAAGCAGGTCAATAAATTGATTTTTACAATTTGAATTAGCCATTTCGTAGACACATACATAGAAAATAAGTATAACATTAAAAGAAACCGTTTTGGGAAGATATTTTTCTTAGTGAAAACGCTCCGTTGGTTGACGTTTTGTTTGGGCTTCTAGCTTCGAACTTTGGGCTTTGAGCTTTGAGATTTGATATTTGAGCTTTTGGCTTTGTGCTTCGGGCTTTGAGCTTTGTGTTACGAGCTTAGGGAATTGAGATTTTCATTAATGTCAGATTAAAACTGTGGATTTTGCATGCAAATCAAATCAACCCAGCCCGCCCGCCCGCCCGCCCGCCATCCCGTGCTTGTCAACTTTATATAACAGAGGATAGTATCTCTGACCGCGGTTAGATTTCCGTAATATGTAATAAGGGGCGTCCCACCTCTGCGACTCGCGGCAACATGGCAACACGGGGCTGGCATACATTAGACACTTTTCTGTGATTAAGATTTTTTGTTCCGCCATGACACAGTTCATGGAGTCACTATCGCGTTTGGTGATCATCAGCCAGGTAATTCAAACCCCGATACCGTTATTTAAAAATTACTAATAAACTTAATGTTTTGTACGAGCATTACATTTAGGTTACGTAGTAGGTATGTAGAATGGTATCAAATACAAAGTCATTATAATGTTGACTTGCATTGTGAGCACGTGTAACAATGTATAATTAGTAAAGAAATGAGTCTCTCCACATTAATGACGTGATCTTCCCCATTACCTGAATTTAAAAAATTTATATTTAATTTTTATCACCTAATTTCTTATACACATGCATAACAAAAATATATCGCATACCGCTATAGTTATAGATACTAGTAATAATTTATCTAAATTTCCAATGTTATCAATTTAAAATGACAACTAATATTACTCCATCCATGTGGAAATTAAATAATGATGAGCTAATTTGCATTAATAATATTACTGTATTAAATTGTTTTGTTTTTGTAAAGAAGTTTGCGAGCTTCAAGTTTTAGGTATTTCTTATTTCGCTTACAATTTTATTGTTATTCGCAAATAACGAAAAATATATATTGTCCTCCATCATTGATAGCTAAAGGCGACACAAGACTCTAATAACGGGGTTTGCTCCAGACCAACATTTTTATTAATGCCGACGAATTCGTTACTATAATATTTTTTTCAGACCGATACCCACATATGTAAATTATTTATTTTTAAGATTATTAAAAACTGTACTTTAACGTTTATTTATATTTTAGAGTATTTGCTAGGGCAAATTCGACCGTAGATCCGTCCAAAACACCACGACCGTTTGTACAGGCCTTTTTCTCTTGCGTCAATATTCCCACATTATTTTAGGGGATTGTATCGTCTTAATGACACGCCCGATGTTTTACGGTAAAACGACCTCACCGTACAGTGCAGAACGCATTAACGTTTTCGTAGTTAATAAAATATAAAAAATAAATATTATTATAGGAAGACAAATACGGTATTCGCGTGTTTGTCTCCCCTGTCCAATGCACTGTGACCCGCCTTCATTCTCGCTTTATTGGTATACCATTCTTATCCTTGAGCCGCCTCTGTGTTCATTCTCTTTACACCAGCCAGTAGCGCTCTAAAAAGGGAACACGTCGATCTACCAAACAATTTACTTCGCAAACTAATTATTACTTCCTTATCGACATGGTGGTCTAATTTTACTTGGCGATGATTTACAAAACAAATTTTTGTACCTAGATAATGTTACAGATCTTCTATGAAAAAATTATAGTGCTATTTATTTATGATCATTCATCGTAAGGTAGGTATAATAGATACTATTATAACCAAATCTTTCGTTTGTTGGTTTTGTTTATACAGCAACGGCATCTCTTCATAGGTGAACTCATTACATACAAAGTGCAGACGCGATTACGAAAACTTACGAAGTCACAACAGCAGCACATCGCATTCAAAATATATAATCTATTCCAGCGTTTTCTTAATTTCATAGTGGTATTTGCATAGTTTGGTACATAATATCACCACAGAACATTGTGGTAAACAGAATATTTAACCGATGTCTAATTACCATAGAAATCACCCACGCACTAAAATTGATGTGAGTGCAGTGGCGGAATTACAAGCCCGCACCTGGGGGCTGTTCAAAATATTATATAATATGTGTTATGGGGTGACGGTTAAATTTTCCATCAAATTCAAAGTATGTTTATGTACCAAAAGCTAATAAAATAAATACTTATTCCCGTGCAAAGGGTTAGGTTACAGATCTTATATTCAGACCGCATAAATTATATATTAGTAAATAAAAATTCGTGCAGAAGTCAAATAAAGTACCTACAGTATTTTTTTAAATGCGCGATTTTTTTGCTAACACTAAATATATTTATATTATTATTTTAGTTGACAGTTTTAATGAAATAATTTTTCAACTCTGCTAGCAGTTTCTTATTTCTTTTGTTTCTGGAATCGAAAATTGTATTTTTTTTATTGTCTATAGTAGTTGTATCAGTTTGTCGTTAATTTGAAGTGAGGGTTACTTATCTATCCGGGGGGTGAGTCTGAGTCTTTTGCGTTAGCTTTCGGAAGCGACCCCACCACTTTCCCAACGGCGCGGCGTTATAAGGAATCATACAGTTTCCTCCTTCACCGCACACGTCAAGACTCTAGTTTTTGTTGTTGAACGAAGCTACATTTATTTTGAACGGCTCTAGACCCTCCTAAGTCCGAGCATACGGGGTTAGTGAGCAGTATGCAAGTACTTAAATTAAATAATAAAAAAAGGAAAGTTTAAACAGCATGCCATTGATGAATAAATCTGAAATACATAACATTCGAATACAAAAAAAGTACTTGGTAAAATAAAATCTGCAACCCTTCATAAATCTTCTGGGTAAAAGCTGTAAAAGTGGAGAAAAAAAATATGTAATGCAAGTGATAAAAGTAGAAAATAAAATTTATTCAATAGAGAGAAAAAATAAAATAACCAGACAAGGTATTCCACTAACCGTCGGACAGTCCCAATAAGAACGAACCTGGCGATCGGCCCAACCGCTAATGATACCCGACGTCCGTGTCTTTTAGCCGGCTTCCCGATTGTGACGACGAAATTTTTGTGGGGAAAAGGGGAAAATTCCCTGAAGACCCTGAGGAAAAAGTGAGCGTCGCAGTCACTCCTCTGGTCTGCACATGTCATTGAGGGTGGTCGCGATACGTACGCTATGGTGTGCATTCGCGGGGGGGATATGCACGGACAGGGTCTATCCCACCCCCTTTTAATGGGGAGAAAGACAATATAATATATGTACAATATATATTTTGTGTTAGCTAACGCAGGCTAAATCGTCGTTAAATAAGTCAATCGTAACTGTACTTAACGGACACCAAAAGTTCAGAATGTATGTACGTTTTACGCGACTCTTTCAGGGTGGACACACATTAAACTATACGCATCAAAGCGTTTTACATAACAACGTATCGCTCGCCATTCAGTCCCACACAGACCTATCACACCTAACAGATAATTTGTTATAAGTGTGGGCGTGTCGACGATGATAAGCCAAGGGATATTCGAAAATTATGCGACCCTCTCTGTCACCGTAGGCAGGAGAAGGGGTCAGATCAATTTACGGAGAGCCGTGATCACGCGGCTGTCATCTGTAAAGGTGACAGATCCCATACAAAGAAATTACATTCCGCGGCAGTTCCCCAATTGATCTGACCCCCTCTCCTGAGGAATATTATAGCGTGGTGTGACACCTCAACATATAATCTGCATAGACCACTCTCAAATAAGCGTTGATGCGAATAGCGTAAAGATCCAGGGTCATCCAGGTTTTTGTTACTACTTTTAAAAAATATATTATTTATATTGAATGTAGATACCACAATTACGGTGCATTTACTGTGCAGAAAATTGATTATTTTAAGTTTATAAAAGGATGTGGTCGATATATTTCAAAATTCCGCCACTGTCCTCGCACATATTATTTGTACGGGCGGGCGTATTAGGTTTAGCCTGCGTTTCGTTCAATGTATCTTTGTATAACAGTTTGACCTTTTTAATTGATTCGACATAGTTAAGTGCGGGTTCTCCTGCTAACTGTGTCACCGGCGCCGAGTACGGTGTTTATTACGACATTGTCAAAGATGTCTTGGGCCGTACGCCGTTAATATGGCCGCGTGGCTTCTGTAAGCAAAATATTATTTCACACTTGTGATTTATCGGGCCGACCACACTGTTGTGCAATTATAATAAAATTACAAGTTAATTTGGCATTTGTTTTCTTTAGGGGCCATTAACGTATTCTTTGATATGGAAAACGATAGAGATGCCCAGAATTCAAATGGGAAGTCAGGCGAACGTTAGTGAGAAGCTGGTTAATTGGGCCAAATGGAACATTGGTTTTTATTAAAATTTGTAAGGAAAGCACTTCTAGTTTTTCTTTATTCTATGTATGCGACACATAATACATGTACGTAAGCAGTTTCAATACATTATTGAAGATTCTACTAGAACGCTACTGGAGTGTGAAGAGTCATTGGAACCTTACAAATTAATAATGATGGCTCGATGACTATGTATGATGATGACGTTGTTGAGATCTGCCCCACGTCCAATAAACCGTACCGCAGTAAATTATATTCAACATTTGAAAGCAACATAAAATACGATAATAATGTCTTGGGTCTGTGCAATAAATTAAAGTAATTTTGAATAAACAGGGTGGCCACAGACCTGGAAAACCGGGAAAACCGGGAATTATCAGGGAATTTTACCGAACCGGGAATTATCAGGGAAATGTCAGGGAATTTTAAAATTTTCTTAAAATATCAGGGAATTCCAAAAATAAAACGAAATCCGCTATTTACGATTTGTGAAGTCCCAAAGTTGTGTTTTATTACTTTTACTTGCGGCGTGTGTAACAAAAGATATGCCGACAAAGACAAACTAGATAAGTAGGTATTTTTTTTATTATTATTTTCGTAAATAGCCCTTCCAACACAATCATTTCGTAAACCACCCGCCTTGTTTTTTCCCCTATACTATGTAGGTGCAAAATCTGTAAAGAAAAAGCTAACTACAACAAAGTGTCAAAAGGGTCGGACACCCAGTACGGTCGTAATAAAAATTAAAGATCATCATTATCAAAATTTTTACAAAGTGTCAATACAGTAGAACCTCGTTAATTCGAAATCCACGGGACATCAAAAATCAAATTTCGAATTAACGAATTCCCGCGTAATTCGAATTTTTATGAAAAAAAAAAAAAAAAGTACGTCGAAAATCGATTTTCTCGGCCGCCTCTTCAAATCCGGGTGGTATTTTAGTTGTAAATTCGTATTAATACCAATTATTTTTTTATTTTCGCGGCCGATTACCGTAGCGGCGGGCCCTTTAAATTCAGATATTCGTAAAAATGCTACATATTTACGTGTAAATCGAGATTTCGCTGCCGATTTCGGTCGCGGCCTACCCTTTAAATTGAGATATTCGTAAAAATACGATATATTTCCGCGTAAATCGAGTTTTCGCGGTAATTTTCCGTCGCAGCCGGAAATTATTTCAAATATCTGAATTTAAATTCGTAAAAATACGATATATTTCCGCGTTAAACGAGAATTCGCGGCCGTATTCCGTCGCGGCCGGCTCTTAAAATTCAGATTCGTAAAAAATTCGCAAAAATACGATATATTTCCGTGTCAATCGAGAATGCGCGGCCGATTTCCGTCCCGGCCGACCCTTTAAATTAAGATATTTCATGTAAATTCGTAAAAATATGAAATATTTCCTCGTAAATCGAATTTTATCGGCAGTTTTTCGTCGCGGCCGGCCTTTTGAGTTCAGATATTTGAAGTAAATTCGTAAAAATATGTCATATTTCGGCGTGAATTGAAATTTTTCGGCCGATTTCCGTCGCGCCGTATTTTTTAACTCGGATATTCGAAGTAAAGTTAGTAAAAATACGATATATTTCCGCGTAAATTGAAATTTCGCGTCCGATTTCCGTCGCGGCGGGCCCTTTAAAATTCAGATATTCGAAATAAATTCGTAAAAATACGATATATTTACGCGTAAATCGAGATTTCGCGGCCGATTTCCGTCGCAGCGGGCCATTTAAATTCAAATATTCGAAATAAATTCGTAAATATACGATACATTTACGCGTAAATCGAAATTTCGCGGCCGAGTTTCGTCGCGGCCGACCCTTTAAATACAGATATTTGGTGTAAACTCGTAAAACTACGACATATATCCGCGTAAAACGTATTTTCTCTGCCCTTCAAACTCGGATATTCGAAATAAATTTGAAAAAATACAACATTCCAGTGTAAATCGATTCAGATTTACAAAATAATAATACTAATTAGGACGATGTATAACGACGTAAAAATACATTTTTCGGCGTTTTACCGCCACGGCTGACTTTTAGATTCAGATTTACGAAATATTATGATTTATTTTCGGAAAAATCAAATTTTTTGGATTTCACGAACAAATTTTCGTGCGCGGTCAAAAATAAATTTCGAATTACGAATTAACGAATTTCGAATTAAAAAAAATTTTGAATGAAAAAATTTTTCTGCGGAAATTTTTTTGGCGAAAATTTCGAATTGCGCGTTTTTTAGAATTATCGGGGTTCTACTGTACTTACTTTTGTTTATTTGTCTATTTTTGTCTGGTCTTTTCATTTGTACACAAATTGTCTTCAGGCGAAATATCATAAATTTGTAATAAGTGTATTTTGTTTTGAATAGATCATTGTGGTGCAAGGAAATAATAAATGCTTTAGATCAGATCATTTTCTAGAACAAATAGCATGCGCACTCTCTTTGTTAATGGACGGACAGCTGCTATGCTTTGTCCTCTTCTATCGCATGGGATGGTTGGTTGGGACCTCTCAGTCGCACACGAGAATTCGCGGCAAGTTTTCAAAAATATTTAATTTTCAAAATTCGACAACCAGAATTCGGGACTGATTTTTAGCAGGCAACCTTATACCATCGTGTTCATAATGAAATAATCTTTAATTTCATATAATTTTTATTCAATAATCAGACCGGTGCAAAATGCTTTTTCGATTTACCTGTTTATACATGGCAACCTGAGAGTTGTGACCGGAAAAGAGTAGGCAACCTAACGTTTGCATATTCTATGGGTTTCATACTTTCGATTGGTATAAAATTTTTATAATAATCAAACCGGTGCAATGTTTAAAAATTTTTTTTTTTTAATTATTAATTAATCATACCCTGGACTAAAATTTGCTAGGCAACCGATATGCAATATATTTACTGACATATTAAATTAAATATAAAAATTTATATATTTATATATAATATTTTCATCAAATAAACATCTCGGTGACGGTCGTTCTTTAAGGGATCCTATACTATTGAAACAAGAGCAGGTATCACATTAATTTATTAATATTTTATGTATATACGACCGGTCGGTGGCCGAGTTGACATAGCGTTTGGGACCCACCCAGGCGTAGTGTGTTCAATTCCTCGGCTGGATAAGTCGTCCATCACAACACAAGCAACATTTTCAGCTTACTGTGGTGGTAGTAGAAGATTTTCAAATATTGTCAGGTTATTCGTAACCCGGGAATGTTTGTCTTTCTTTAAAAAAAAAAAATGAAGATTGTGTAAAAATAAATTTGTTATAGGTATATGTATGTATGTATACTTTTCAAATAAAACACAAAAAGTATTGTAAAGTTTGTGTATCAATTTGATAAGTACCTACATATTTTAGCTTTTGGTGTGCCGCGGAATTCTAGAAAGAATTTTGGTGTGTCGTAGTTGAGAAAAGGTTGCGGAGCACTGCTTTAGATGACGGAATTCCCTTTATTTATGTATCTGTTCTAATTTTCTGGCGTAGATGAAAATCGTGTTTCAAAAATAAAATTTTGAACAATATGTCCTTATACCAAATAAAACATATCAGGGAAAAATATAGAAACTGCCCTGGAAAACCTGGAATTATCAGGGAATTTTGAAATCCGTTTTTTGTGGCCACCCTGATAAACATACAGTAAGATATTTTGTGATCCATGATTGTCACAAATTACATGGGATTACAAATATTGACTCGTTGTCGATGACAATGCATTCTGTCAACTTTTCGTGGCAATCACGCATACACACGCACATATGTATACATGACATTACAGCAGTTTATATCCTAAATAAATATCGATCCTACCCGATCGGCATTTGGCTAGATTGGTACAGTTGTCGACTCCAGTTCTTGGGTAGCAAGTTTAAATCCTCAGTTAAACCAAAAAAAAAATGACGTATAATAGTGGAAAAAAAACGGGTTGCTTTTTTTCGCAGTATTCCTAAAGATAGTGTTTTCCGATTTTAGATTTTTTTCCTTGAAAGTTTATTGGTAAATAATAATGAATAGGTAAATTGTTAATCGTGTTTGCCTTCGTTTATTTGTTCTTTAAAATATTAAGTTTTTTTCTTCTCAGTAAATCACACATCGTCAGCCCTTTTGTAATGATGCATGCATTTAGGAGACCCTCTCAAAGAACTAATTCTGAGAAATTTCTGACACCCCTTCACTCGGCCATTCGAGTGTGTCGGTGAATCTCCTTTTCTCCGAAGCATTGTTATGTTTTCACCATCAAGTTATCTAATTCTCTTCGTGCAGTCAGCCAGTCGAATTTATATTTTTATCTTATGTAAATATAAATAAATAAATGTTTTATTGTCCTCGCTGGGGTCTCCCGCGTTGAGTATTTCAATTATTTATATGGTTTTCCAATAAGAGGTGTTATTTTGATGTTCAATCGTAAAAGATCAATGGTTTCGTTGCTTGTGTGGCACGTAGCACCGTCTTGTTGAAAGTAAACGTTGTCCAGATCAATACCATCCAATTCCGGCCATAAAAAATCATTAATCATCTCTCGATAGCGATCCATTCACCGTAACTGTTGCTCCAGCCTCATTTTCGAAAAGTAAGATCCAATGACTCCGCCGGACCATAAACCGCACCAATCAGTCACACGTTGAGGATAGAGAGGCTTTTCAACAATAACTCTTGGGTTTTCCGAGCCCCAGATGCGACAATTTCGCTTGTTGACGAAGCCACCGAGGTGGAAATGGACCTCATCACTCAAGATGATTTGCATTTGATTCACTCAAGTGAATTTTAATAATTTCAATGCGTTGTTGGAGCGTGTATCGTTCCATTTTTATTAATGGCGTAGTTTCTACTTGTCAAATGTCAAAAAATGACAGCTTCAAAAGTAACATCTAACGAAATAGCGGGCTATACAAAATAACACCTCTTATTGGAAAACCCTGTATAATTAAAATTTTGTAGTATAAATAATAATATTTGTAGTTGCTTGTTCAATAAGTTACTGACCCTGAATCTAGTATTTCTAATATACGTCTTAGTTGTTATTTCTTGTGTTCTGTTTTTATGACTTTCGTTGCGTTTGTGTGTGGATGAACAGGCAGACTTCAATGATAACCCAAGGTATAGATTACGTATTTATTAGACCGAGTACAGGATTACGGATTCGTCTTGACTAGCTAACAATTTGGATGTAAGAGAGGTCAATCTACCTACCACATTACTATTTATACTGTGTCCTATTTTACTGCCACAGTCAATCTCACTATTTATAATCTCACAAAAATATAGGAGTGTTGTTTTAGAACAGAGTTGTTTAAAAGACAAGATGGTAATATTGTTGAAGATTTCGTCAGTGTTAGTTTTTACAGGAACTTTTAGAATAATTTTCATTATAGCTATTTGGGTTTTTATTAGTTGTTTTAGGATATTGTCATTTACACTGCCTCATCCGATAATAACGTATTGGAACAGAACGTTTTACAGTCTAAGGAATCCAGAATATCTGTAGCTAGAGCCATGAATTTCGTCGTCCATGTAATTGAGGTTGTTCTTGCATGACAACATAACATCTAGCACTATCTGGCCACCGTATATTGCATCAAGTCACCTCGCAGTCCACATTGTAATGGAAACAATGAGTAATAATTTTCTCGAAACGAAAATAATACTTCCACATGAACAAACTTTTACTTTGTCAGTCTTGATTTGGGTTATTGTAAGCAGCTTCAGTTAAAACTCATTACGCAACGGCTTCTTTCAACGGTTGCGTGTCGTTTCTTTGTGTGTGTGTGTGTTAAACTTCTGAAAGTGTGTGACCAAATTAAACAAATCCATGTTTTCATTGCAAAATTGTTTCTTCATGCGAGTCATCCGGCGGCCAGTTATTGACATGTTTAACTTCGACATTCTTCGCTTCATTCATCACCGAAGCGAAAGCAAGCCTTGAGAGCAATCTCAATGTGATGATATTAATTGACCCCTTTCTTCACACGATCGAATCGTGATTTATATTTTTCGGTTATGAGTTAAGTACTGTAGGCCCAAATTCCAATTTTAGGATAGTAAAATCCAGTAGAATGTGGGAAATTTAATTAATAGAGGACTGAATGCAGTCGATGATAAAATCTTTGTGAATGAAAGCGAGGTTATATTAGCCCAAGTCTAATACTAACTACTACGTCCTCTGTGTGGTTCTGAAACCAATCATGATTTTGTATAGTACGTAGATATGACACGATCAAGTGAATCAATCATATGAGTCGGGTCAAATCAAAAGTCTGTATATTAGAAGAGTTTGTACGGACGTAAATAATTCATGAAGTATTATTGTAGAAAGCAATCACTTTGTGGTTTGACATATTTAATAAAATAAAATACTTTTTTGTTTTAAAACCACGATATTTATTAATTTAAGAACCGACCGGTTTCGCTTTACTTAAGCATCATCAGGGTACAAATTAATACTAAACAAGAAATACATAATGTGTGTATATATATAACAAAATATAGAGGGAGACAACATGATACAAATATAAGCAACACAAAGACGGTCATAAAATACATTAACATAAGTGCACAAGTAATGGAAAAACCGCTAGATAATTATGTAGACTAATGGGTTATATCAATAAATCGGGAGAAACAAAGCATCAACTGGCATGGTGGTAAGGAGGTAAGGAGAACTGGGATTTTTTTATGGGTTTATTGGAAACAGACCTAATATTGGACTACTTGATATGTCTAATTGATTATTAAGTATCTGACTTTTGGTTTTTACAGCTTTTTTAATTTCTAGTGCCTCTAAGTTGTTTAGTCTGTTACCATGCCCGTTTTTATGTAAGATGTTAGCACCGGTGCTATGACAGAATGTATGATCTTTATCGATCAAATGATTTGCGAATTCGGAAAACCCGTTATTATTGAGGCAACGAAGATGCTCCTTTATCCTAATATTAACATTACGTGATGTCTTACCGATATAGAAAGCCGAACAATTATTGCAATTTAATTTATAAATCCCCGAATGACTTAATTTATCGTCCTTATCTTTAGAATTAATTAGAAATTTACCTATATTGTTATTAGTATAAAAGGCCGGTTTGACTTCAGAAGGAAGGTTTTTTACACTTAAGGTAGAAAAGTGATTAATAAATAAAATTCGCCGCCATTGATAATTAATATTATTATCATTGATTTGAGGACAAGGACTAGCAAAGAGGAAACGATTAATGGCTATTTGTTTTAGCTTTTTATTTAAGATTAAATCTATAAAATTTGATTCATAGCCATTATTTACTGCTATGTTTTTAATTAGTTTTAGTTCACTATCAAAAGTGATTGCTTTCTACAATAATATTAAATTGGCGAGTACGGCCGAAAAAGCAAAAATGTATAAAAACTTTTCAATCAAGTATAAAGTGATGTGTATTAATATATACTTTTTCAAACAGTGCATAAAAATGAAAGTGTTTCCTAACTATTTAAATGCGCAGTTCAAAAGCGCCAAAAATCAATCATTAATTCCTCAATCTTCCATGTATAAAGCTAAATTGGCGTGGTTGAAAGAGGATCTAAAATGTGAATACAAACGACGTAATAATATCAAACTTAATATAAAACTATTACATACTGAACTAGTGTATGAGTTGCACCCAGTCGAATGGGACTTATTTGACGACAAAGTGAGATACCTAGTGTCAGTTAAATCTTTTAATAAACTTAATACAGTAAATAAAAAACTCAAGAACTTGTGCCGTATAAATAATCCAGATATTAATATTAGTAACCCGGAGTCGGTCCATACATTTTTTGACCGTGTACAGAACCTGTCTTCTGTACATTTTCTTCCTGAGGAGATATCCCTATTGGCAAAGGGATTAAAATATAACCTTAAATACTCGAATAATAATTTTAATGCGGCAATAGAAGAGGTAGCAGTGGATATAGACACAGCTCTATGTGGTAAACCGAAAAAATTCTGTTACAAAAGTGCTGAAACTTTACAAAAAATAATACCTAAATTTAAACCTAACCCAAATCCTGAGTTGACTATAGTGAAGAATATTCGTGCCAAACTAACGGATGAAGATTTGATCCTCACGAAAGCGGACAAGGGGAATACAGTGATCATACTCCCTCGAAATGAATATAATTCTAAAGTGGCGGACTTCATTGACAGTGACAATTTCGCAATACTTGCGAAAGACCCAACCAATAAGTTCCAAGAAAATGTGAAACAAACACTTCAAGCATGTAAAACTAAAATATTCAAAGATGAATCATATCACAAAGTTAAATTTTTAACTAAAAATCCCAAAACTCCTAAATTATATGGGTTCCTTAAAATACACAAGAATAATTGCCCCGTCAGGCCAGTAGTTTCATCTTGTAACGCCCCAAATTTTAAAATATCATCCGTTATTACTAATTTGTTTCAAAATACCAATGTTTTTTCCCCTAAACATACCCTTAAAAACTCTTTTTCATTAGTAGAAGAATTGAAAGATATGATTCTCCCTAGTAATTCTACACTAATTTCTTTTGACGTTGTAAATTTGTTCCCCAATGTTCCCATAGAAGAGAGTAAATGTTTAATTTCTGATTTATTAAATAGTTCCGATCTCTCTATAGATTTTATAAAAGATTTAACTTCCTTGTTTAATATATGCCTGAATCAAAATTATTTTCAATTTAATAATGTTATATATCAGCAACGTGACGGCCTAGCTATGGGGAGCCCTACCAGTCCTCTGATTGCTGATATATTCATGGATAACTTAGAAAATAAAATTTTATCTAGTACCTCACATCTTATTAAAAATGTCTTGTACTGGAAAAGATACGTTGATGATGTTTTGTGTATATGGACAGGGACTAAGCGTCAACTGAATTCCTTCCTCAAACTTATAAACTCTTTTCATAATAAGATTAAATTCACATTAGAAATAGGCATAAATTCAACCTTAAATTTTTTAGACCTTACCTTATCGATCGTTAATAACAGAATTAATTTTAACATTTTTCGTAAACCCTCCTATACTGACGTTGTCATACACAGCACCTCCAATCACCCTATTTCACATAAGCACTCCGCATTCCATTCAATGGTCCATCGTTTAGTCACAATTCCAATGTCCGATAGTAATTTTGATAGTGAACTAAAACTAATTAAAAACATAGCAGTAAATAATGGCTATGAATCAAATTTTATAGATTTAATCTTAAATAAAAAGCTAAAACAAATAGCCATTAATCGTTTCCTCTTTGCTAGTCCTTGTCCTCAAATCAATGATAATAATATTAATTATCAATGGCGGCGAATTTTATTTATTAATCACTTTTCTACCTTAAGTGTAAAAAACCTTCCTTCTGAAGTCAAACCGGCCTTTTATACTAATAACAATATAGGTAAATTTCTAATTAATTCTAAAGATAAGGACGATAAATTAAGTCATTCGGGGATTTATAAATTAAATTGCAATAATTGTTCGGCTTTCTATATCGGTAAGACATCACGTAATGTTAATATTAGGATAAAGGAGCATCTTCGTTGCCTCAATAATAACGGGTTTTCCGAATTCGCAAATCATTTGATCGATAAAGATCATACATTCTGTCATAGCACCGGTGCTAACATCTTACATAAAAACGGGCATGGTAACAGACTAAACAACTTAGAGGCACTAGAAATTAAAAAAGCTGTAAAAACCAAAAGTCAGATACTTAATAATCAATTAGACATATCAAGTAGTCCAATATTAGGTCTGTTTCCAATAAACCCATAAAAAAATCCCAGTTCTCCTTACCTCCTTACCACCATGCCAGTTGATGCTTTGTTTCTCCCGATTTATTGATATAACCCATTAGTCTACATAATTATCTAGCGGTTTTTCCATTACTTGTGCACTTATGTTAATGTATTTTATGACCGTCTTTGTGTTGCTTATATTTGTATCATGTTGTCTCCCTCTATATTTTGTTATATATATACACACATTATGTATTTCTTGTTTAGTATTAATTTGTACCCTGATGATGCTTAAGTAAAGCGAAACCGGTCGGTTCTTAAATTAATAAATATCGTGGTTTTAAAACAAAAAAGTATTTTATTTTATTAAATTCATGAAGTGTTTGGCGCTCTATCATCTTCCTGTTCCTACAGGTAAATGGCGTGATGGTTAGTTAGTTGATTTCAAACCGTCATTTTCACTTTCGAAAAGTAGCAGGATAAGATAAAAAAGTCTAATGAGTAATATATAAAATTTACCGCAAGTAAACTTTAATATTTCAGGGCATCTTTGGCTCATCCTCGCATTGTTGCAAATCGGTATCCGAGAAATTAACACAGGACCTGTGTCCAAAAATACGGAAAATGAGTTAATACACCGTTTCGTTCGGAATGTCATCGTCTTTCTACAGTTGTGAGACGTGAGCAACACCCTTACCTTAATTCCCATGGAAATCACTTTGCAAAAATGAGTCCTATGTCACAATTTTTACTTAGAAGTAAACCAATTTTGAGTAGCCAACTGTAAAATAGAAAAAATTGACAAAGGATCTTTGACATCTCGGGTACAGAAATTGACATTGCGAATAATGGTATGATTGAAGCGTTTCTGATTATTTTTATGGATATTTATTTCCTTGTATATAAATATATACACGCTCATGGGGCTTTTACACAACAATATAGTACCTACTTGTATAATCTGAACTGACAGTTAAAAGATGAGTGAAAAATAGTAGTTCAATTAGTAGGAAAATAATAAAAAGTAACAGTGAAAAATATTTTTTTAAATGAACGAGCTAAATGATGACTGAAAATATTGATTATTAACTCTTTAGGACTCCTCTCTTCTCTGCATATATTTTGACAGATGGTTGGAATATTTCCGCTTTGCAATAAAATCAAAATAAATGGAATATATCTGATTGAATCCGAAAACTAAAAACTGTTTTTGAAAGGTGATTTTTGAAATACCCTCTCAAATTTAATATTTAAAAATAAACGTGATAACTACAGTTGTATCATGTTCTGATTGATTGTTTTAATATTATGGCAACAAAAATAAAAAAAATAGCAGTGAAGAATAATTATTTTTTTAATGATAAACTAATGTTTATAAGACAAGGTTTTTTTAAGCATAGCACAAAGGATAACAAATTATTATAAGCAATAATTAGGATATTTCAGGCGACTAATTATTGCTTATAATAATTTGTGAAAAATAATGGCAAATTTAGAAGACTCAAAGAAGTTTAAGTTAAGAGGTCACTGCATTTTGCATTTGCAAAGATTTTTTGTTTTTTCTTCCTTTCTTTCACTAACTTTACTGCTAACTTTTCTTTCTTTATTATTTGTATACTGTACTAACCTGTCACTAACCATTATGTATGTAAATGACACTTGTGCCGTTAATTCCAAATAAATAATTAAGTTGCAAGTCCAATAATCGAAACACTACTAGGACTAGGCGTTGATATATATATTATATATATATGATGGATATATCTGTTATTATATGATATAATAGATACATATGTCATATATGTTTATTTGATCGAATTCACTCGAATGTATGCACTGATTTCGTTTTATTTGGTAAACTGTTAATGATTGATTATCTTTGACGTTGCGGAGTTACGTTGTTAGTTCCTTTCACCTTTGCACCGTATTGTATGTATCCTGTTACTGTTTTGTAGAAACTTTTATCGCGGATAAAAAAAGATTTGTAGACAATGTATAGTATTTGGGACAATTTCACTCAGTTTTCTCAATCGAAATTATGATGTGTTTGCCTTTTTGTCTCTTTAAAACGAGTTCGTAGCTGGTTTATTCATATTATTATGAGTGTTGAATTAATGAGGTTATTTTTTGGTATCAACGGCAAAAAACCAGAGAGCCAAACCTGTCATAAAGTAATATTATTTGAAATTTATTCATGAGAACTTTATTGAGTTATTACTTAATGTTTCGAGACTTTTATTATGAAAATTACCTCTTCTTTATTTTCGATAAATGCTGTGTTTTTTTTTGGAGTTATCTTTACTGGCAATTTAAAAAGAAAACTAACATATGTATTTATCACAAATATTTAGGAGGTCTGTGGTTTTCATGATAAAAAAATTGTGACAGTTTTTTATATATATATATATTTTTTTTATATTAACCCCACACAGGAGACATTGAGAATAATAATTTCCCTTCGGGCCTATGTCATCTTTTGAGATGCTGTGTGGAGGCTATTTTTTAAGGAACGGAAGGAGATGAAGTTCCGGGAAGGTAAAATGGTTGGGTAGGAATCTAGGGATCAGTTTGGCCAGGAGTGACGGACATATGAATATATCCCTCCAACTGCGGTGCAAGGCGATAGGTCGAGAGACCAGTTCGGGAGGTCAAAGGGTCTCTCCAAACCAGCCAACCTGATCTGGCACGCCCGGCGAACCTGGGCACCCCTGGTAAGTCACCAAACGTAGCGAACCACTTGGGGTGACCTATGGCAGAGGTGTTGGTAGTCAAATAAATGGTTCCCGGGGCGGCGGTACCCAAACCCGCCTCCCAAATTAATGATTGATGAACCAATTGCTTAAATTCGAAGTTGAAACTGTTCTGATAATCTTGTTGTAATTGGAATATGAAACACTTCACACTACCAATTTAAACAATATTGTCATTAAACTTATATTTTTTTATTACAGTAATTATAGTTATAAAAAAAGTCATCTTGTTTCTCCCTCAAGTGACTTGTTTTAAAGTTGCTAAACCGTCACCGACTGTAACCGGACCACTATAAATTAATTTCCAACTTTTCATTATATATGTCACCATTTGACGTATTGACGTGTTAACAGTGGTTGACAACTTCGGTCGTAAATAAATTAATTGTCTCAAGGATTGTGTTCCCAACAACCCAATATTGGAGTGAATCACCGATACAATATCGTATTTGTACGCTTTTCTTGAAAGATTTGCGTTTTTATTCGGAGAAAACCATTTATTCGTATTCATATTGCGTATGTACGGTTGCAAACCAATAAATCATCTTAATGTTTGAAAGCATAACTTGCGAAAATTATATTTTTATAAAATAATTAAATTATCACCATCTTCGAACGCGTAGATTATATCTTTTTACTTTTAACGTTAAGGTGTTATTGTACGTGTTCATAGATACGTGTTCATGTTCGTTAATTAATTATTTATTTATTAAAATACGCTCTTGCAAGGTATTGCTTTACAATATTAAGACAAAATATTTGTTTGCGCCCGTACATACGCAATATGGATATGAAAAAACAGTTTTGTACGTAAAAATACTCAATTGTTTCAAGAAAGGCATATAAATACAATATTGTATTTGTATGCCTTTCTCGAAATAATTAGGTTTTTAAACGAACTAAACTATTTATTCATATTCATATTGCGTATGTACAGGCGCAAACAAATATTGTATCTTAACACATTGTTTGCGGGAGACGCTTAAAAGCGTTTTTCGTATTTGTACACTATTGGTAAAGCGCGGGAGACGCCAAAATGCGTTGTAGGTACACTTAGAGTAACAATATATTACGAGTAACGTATGATGTTGGTTACTCTGTGAAGTAAAAATTATGCGTCAGCTCTCGTGACACGTGTACTAGGTACCTGGCAATTCGTGGAATTGAGTCGGGTGGCCGGCCGACTGTGGTCATAAAACATGCACTTGAAATAAAATAACTGTAAGATAAATATTTCGTTTTTTTTTAAATCTTTATATTTCTTCATTGTTAAAGCGATATTGTTTCGTTCAAGACGTTCTCTATTTTCTTTTCTGTCTACATTCCGCTTTAAAAATTTCGTACAAAGTATTTGTGTGCTGTGATCGAAAATTTATTTGTTACATAATAAAGGGATATTTTTTCATAAAAAATACCCTATAAAATGGACTACGGTAATGATAATCGATTACAATAAATATATGAAAGGCATTGACCTAGCAGACCAATATCTTTCGTATTATTCTATTTTACGAAAAACCACTAAGGGCCGTCTGTTTCAACAGAATGCTAAATCGTGAGCTAAGTTAAAAATTTAACTGTCAGTTAAAGTAACAAGGATGTTAAATCGGACCGCGCGCTGTTTCAAGTGCCTTTATGCAAAAGTAACAGTTACTTGTGTGGCCAGTCTAAAAAGCAGAATATTCCTCGAAATTACGTGGAAAAACGCACGGCATTATTTTTTGGTACGGCCACACCGAAGATTAAATATGATCTCTGGTTAAGTGACTGTCAAAATCAGTCAAAATACAGAAGTTTGTTGTGGGTCATTATAACCTCTTCTGACTTCTTGTTTGTTATTGTGTTCGAATATTTTATTTCAGAATTTAATTTTTACTTACATGATGAAGATCGATTTATAGTTTTAGGAATAATTTCTTGAGAGTATTGGAGGGGCTAGTTTCCTTTGATTAATAATTCCAACCAAACTTTGTAAAAAAAATTATATATTTATTACATAGTTTCTTTTCAATTATAATATGTATATTGAAACATTATATACAGGGTTTAATATAATAATAAGTTTTATACCAAAGTTTATGAAAAAAGATATCCTACTTTTATTACATTGTTTTGTTCCTAGAAAAATATTTCTGTGGGTATTTAAAAATAAATGACGACTTGTTATAATATATACGATATTACACGGAAAAAATATAATTTACTTTCCAGTAGTCGTAATATCTCCCTCAATTTGATCCGTCACAAATTTTGCAAGCTCTTTCGACATGCGATACCGTGCCAAAAATTCGAAATCATCCCAAATGACCATATTATTAACACGGGGTCGAAATGTTTTTGGCTTTCGCTGTAAAACATATTGCATGACGAATTCATCTTCACTACTGTCATCTTCGATAATATTAATCATGATAATCGTTTCGTAACAACACTCAACAGAAGAACCTTACGTATAGAACTGTCAAATATGTCAAAATGGCGGAGTAACTCGAGAATCGCGAATAACTCGCGAGTAACTCTCGGATTTCGGGAAGTTAAAACAAAAGAAAAACGCATTTTGGTGAAATTTAACTTTAGCATTTACTTTTATTCTTACTTTTACTATAGCTAGCGTTGAAACAGACGGCCCTAAATGGACAAAAAGGCTAGCGATGTATATAATAAATTGTTCATTATTCAACTCATTTGTTGTGTACAACTCCGTAAAAGAAAGGAAAATAAAATATAAACAATTTTTTAAGGAAATCGCAGAGCACTGGGTGGGTGATCAGATTTCGTCAGATAATAGTCAAGACCCGGAACCAACACCATCAACATCTGGTATCCGAAAAAAATCTCAAAATCTGATCCTCCAGGAAGACTATCGATGGATATGCGAAAACATATAGGGTAAGGGAGGGCAAAGTGGAAGGGGCGGGCAAAGTGGAAAGTTCATATAAAACAAAAAATAGCGACTTCCCCCCCCGCTACGCTCACTTACCGCAAGTCACGTGTTGCCCTTATGCCCCTTCAGAAATTTAGTATAGCTACGGCGACCAAGCGCGGTGCACGTCTATGTTGAGTGATTTGTGCAGATTCCTTACGAAAACATTCAAACTTCAACGGTTGATTTTTCATTGAAAGGTAAGGATTTAGTTACATGCTATTTATTATTATATTGCATATAAGTATAATTCAACGTTATTTTAATACTTCTGTAATATTTTGATACGATTTTTCGAAATATTATTTTTTTTGTTCCTTTCACACCATTTGGGCAAAGTGGAAAGTTGTATGTGAGGGCAAAATGGAAACCTTTCCACTTTGCCCGCGCTCGTGATTTCTTAGAGACATCCAGTTTTACTCTAACGTAACCATTCAATTTTATTTTTTTATTTTCAGATGGTTAATAAATATATCAAGCGAAGCAATCAGGGTTCATGGAGCGAAGAAAACATGAGAAGAGCCATGGAAGAATCGAAGACTACTTCCCTATCTGCTGCATCTAAAAAATATGGCATACCTCTTGGGACGCTGCATCGGTATTTGAAAAGTGGAATATGTACTAAAAAATTAGGAAGATTTCGTACTGTATTTTCCGAAGCTCTAGAAAAGCTAATTTGTGAACATGCCAAAGAACTGGATAGTTGTTTCTATGGGCTAACAAAGGAATCCTTGCAAACTTTAGCCTACCAACTAGCTGTTAAAAATGACGTGGAACATCCATTTCAAAATGAGAAAGCTGGTCGAGCATGGGTTACAGGGTTCATGAAGAGGCATCCTGAACTAGCATACAGAACCCTGGAACCAACATCTATTGCACGTTGTGCAGCTTTTAACCAGTTCCAAGTGAATCATTTTTACGATAATCTGTGGACAATGTTGGCACAATATGATTTCATCAACCGCCCTGACGATATTTACAATATGGACGAAACTGGCGTCAAGACAACTTCTGAAAGACCTCCTCGAATAATATCAATAAAGGGTAAAAAACAGGTAGGAGTCATATCTTCCGCTGAAAAAGGCCAGTTGACTACACTTGTGTGTTGTTGCAGTGCTACAGGAAGATTCATCCCACCATGTTTTATTTTTGGAAAAAGAAAAAGGATGAACGAGCGGTTATTGGATAATGCTCCTAATGGTGCACAGGCATGGTGTTCGGATTCCGGCTGGATTGTCAATGATATATTCAATAAGTGGCTGCAAGTTTTTATTGAAAAGTCAAAACCTTCAAAAGAAAAACCCGTTTTACTTATCATGGATAATCATTCCACCCACCAAAATCTGGAAGGATTAAATATGGCTCGCGAAAAGGGCGTTATAATTGTAACCATCCCTCCACACACTAGCCATAAACTCCAACCTCTAGATGTTTCAGTCTACAAACCATTCAAAGTTGCCTTTGAAAGAGCTGTGGACACTTTCCAAAAAAACCACCCTGGAAGACGTATAAACCAATTCGACGTCGCAAAACTTGTTCGATTTGCCTTCGAAAAAAGTGCAACAATAGAAAATGCAGCAGCTGGTTTTAAAAAGTGTGGCATTTTCCCATATGACAGGAATCTTTTCACTGATTTAGATTTCGCTCCTTCTACGGTTCACTACATAGCGGAAAACACTGAGCTGACCACGAACAATGCCACATTGGTTGAAACCGTGACAACATCTACAGTTCCAACGTCTGTAGAACTGGAAAATCAACAGCCCACCGAAACAACTTTGCTGAATTTAGAAACCAACGATGGAATAAGTTTTCAAAATTTATCTTTGGACTTAAACATCACTAGCCCTACGAGTCCAAGCAGAAAAACGTGCGATATACCCCCAGATGAAATAATTGCTGTTTCTCCGAGAGACCTAATTCCAATACCAAAATTTTCTAGACCAGTTAATGAAAAACGTGTCAAACGGCCATGTCAAAAGTCAGAAATTCTAACCAGTTCACCCTACAAAAATCAATTGGAAGAAAAAATAGCCAACAGGACGAAAATTATCAAGGAAAGAGAGCAGAAATTAGAAATATCAAAGAAAATAAAAATTGAGAAAATGGAAAAGAAAAAGAAAATTTTTAAAAACAAAAAAATTAACAAGAAAGACGAAGAAAAGATTTCTCGAAGAGAACCAGTCAAAGTGAAAATTAATTTTCAACCTCAGCCCGGCACATCGAAACAACAAAATTTGACACTTTGCATGTTTTGCCAAGAAATTTACATTGATCCTCCAACTGAAGAATGGATTCAATGTAATGTCTGTCAAGAATGGGCACATGAACTGTGTGTCGATATTGACAATGATGGAAAATTTACCTGCTTTAATTGCCAATCCCATTAGAGGAATCATTCTATCGCATTCTACATTTTATTGTTCTATATTATAAGTTTCCACTTTGCCCTTTCCACGTTTCCACTTTGCCCTGCTATGCGGGCAAAGTGGAAAAAAGTGAGGTTTTCAAAACTGAGTCTCCATTACTAAAACTGTTCGTTTTTATTATTATTTTGTTTCAATTACCAAAAATATGTAAGTTCCTTATTTTAATAAAATTTTAAAAACTTTAAAAAACTTACATTTTCTTAATTAATCTGTAAGCTAAAGTTAAGTTTTCCACTTTGCCCCCCCTTCCCCTATTGGAAAAGATTGAAGACCCTGGTAAAAATAAGAATCTGCGAAAGCGATGTCGTGTGTGCGCGGTACAAACCCGGTACGTGTGAAAATTCTATGATGTACCTTTACATGAAGGGAATTGTTTCCAACGATTTCATACTTTCAAACAATATTAGTGTTTAGTGGTGTGTATTTAAAAATATATATATACTTTGTTGAATGTGCATAAAATGACTAAATAGACAATACGACAAAAGTGCAGTTTTTTCATTTTTTTTAAATTTAAACTTATATATCGTAATTGTTTCTTCAAAAATATAAAAATTTGTGACCAGATCATGATAACAAATTTCAAATAAGGTAAAATACTGAAAATTTTATTTAAATTTGATCAATAGTTCAGAAGTTATAGCTATTTTACATGAAACGGAATTTTGCGCGCGAACATGATAAAAATTGCCCGCTTTACGGCGTAGATTGATTAAAAAACCCCCAGCAAACATTGTGTTAATATTGTAAAGCAAAACTTTGCAAAAGCGTATTTTAATAAAATAAATTAATTAACCTCATCTATGAACACGTAGATTACAACGAGCGTCCCCTGCCTAAATATTATTATCACTCAATTTCTACTATTATTGTTATTAATGCGTAATTATTAATTATTGATGTCATACAGTACAATTGGTTTATTATGAAGGTTCGTTCGCCATAAGTAATCATTTTTATCGGTGTGTCAATCCAATCACGAAGAGCTGAGATCGAATTTCGCAAAGCGCCCTTGATATATGATATTTCACAAAATAGCACTACAGAAAAAAAAACGTGTAGGTACTAGTATAATCATATTATCGAAGAACCGGCCCGCATCGAGCTCATAAGTAAACTAGGTTCGAATGACTAGTAAACCGCGGTCCGCAACCACGATTATAATATATTATTGCGTAGGGTCAGGGGTTTTGAAACAATGGAGCTCCTTATGACGTCGTTATGTGACACACAAAGTTTTTGCAGTTTCGAGAACTTGAATATTATCATCGTTTTGAATATTCCGACATAGTTAAAAAGTATATATTCTTCGTTCTTTAATTGTGCTTGTGGATATTATGAAATACTGTATGATTTTATACATCTTTCCATTTGCCTAGGAAAAGGAGTATCACACTTGTGCTTTGAACTGTTGGGCTTTCCAGCTAAAAAACAGTTTTTGCATGGGATTATATGTGTAGAGTCATTTTTGTGGCACAGTGTGGCATATTTAACTCTACACGGATAAAAATGATCCTGTTAAAAAGTGATAGCCAGTG
Organism: Hesperophylax consimilis; assembly: GCF_061612785.1. NCBI lineage: Eukaryota > Metazoa > Arthropoda > Insecta > Trichoptera > Limnephilidae > Hesperophylax > Hesperophylax consimilis. The sequence goes on along the minus strand of NC_142841.1, from coordinate 8,935,745 downwards.
ATAATAAATTTAAGAAATAATTAATTAAAATAATATTATTTAATAAGTCAATTATAAATAAATAATAATGAATTAATAAAAAAATAACAATCAATCATAAACAATTATTATTTAATAAAAATTAATCAATAAATAAATAATAATTAATTCATAACAAAATACAAATTAATTATTAAATAAATAATAATTAATTCATAAATATATACAAATTAATTAATAAATAATTTGATAGAATATTAGTCATTCAGAATATATCGAGAACACGTGTATTTTTCCCAATACATATCATGACGTAATGCGACAGTATCAGTATATCAATATCATTTTTTGTATGAACACATGTTCCGCCTTCCTCATAAAACATTCGCTTTTGACTGATACTTTGTTAGAAACTCTTTCAATTCTTTCGTTAAAGGCCTGGAATACCGTTTTTAACAGGAAAACGACTAATTTGACCAGATTTTAATAACGTTACAGTATTTCATATCTATAAGTTTTCTCCGTGTACAAAATTTGAATTGTAAAACATTTAAAAAATCATACCCTGGCACAAGATATTAATGTTTAAATTTTGATTTTTCAATTTTAAATGTTATATTATATTATATACCTAACTCTTGTTATTGTGCTTTAATTCGTGAAACAACATTTATTCATTATTTAAATTTAAGGTGATAAAATTTTAATGATGTTTTTATAAATTTCTGTGACGGCTGTTTCGGTGTTCACAATAATAACAACTAAAGTACTTGCAGATCTTAATAACATAATTTAATTTGATTTAAAAGGTTAATATTCCTTTTAAGATTATAAGAGTAAAGTTGGGTTCTGCTTACCGATATTTTGACTAAAGAATCCGACAGTTATGGATTATTTTAAACTATAAAATTCTATCTATCATTAATTTGGTAACCTTACCTATCAAATCCTATATAGGTACCTACGTTACTTTAATATTCTTTGAAAATAGTACGTCGGTCTACAAATTCCTCTTATTTTCTCTCATCTTTCCTAATACGTATTACAAATTATGAGAATTTCTGTTTTCATCGCGTTTAATTTGCGACGCGATTTCTAAGATAAGCTAGATTCAGGTGAGCATTCATCACAAAGGGAGATGATTTAATGTGAAGTTTCATTCTATCTACGGAGTTCCAGATAAAGAAGGCTGAGGCTGCTAGTTAGTGGGTATTTACTTGCCGAGTGAAGGAACCGTGACTCGTTATCTGTGTCGGCAGATTTTTACAAGTTTCGGGATCAGTGGGTCGCGCTGGCGCGGCCGCCACGGTCCCTTGACAAATAAGAACACTTTAGAAAGATGATAATATAATTTCACTAAAAATGATGAAAAACAGAACACTTTTGAAAAGTGATATAAAGTCATTAAAAGTGAAGTAAATAAACTAGCTTAATAACTCAACCTCACCTAATTTTTTATTTCATGCCATCTTCAAAGGGCTTCTGATTGTGACATTATAACTCAACACAACGACAATTCAACAAAACTTTTAAATGTGATTTAAAGTCATTAAAAACGCAGAAAAAAAACTAACCAGCGTAACCTATTTAATCTAGTTCTTATTTCATCACTTTTTACAGGTGTGTTGAATTGTCATTTTGACGAGTTTATGATTCACCGCATGGAACAGCGTTGATATGAATGTTGATCTGAATCCGTTTCGCTTCAGCCCTAAAAAAAATTTTTTTAAGTGCATTATGTGTATATGAAACTTTTAGTTCGTGGTATCGTTCAGACAATTCTTTTTATATGAAATAATTATGTAGGTACACTTTCTCCTTGCAGGGATGAGAAAACTTTAATATATGTATTTTGCGTATGTGCACACACGATCAGGAGAACATAGTAATATCTATTATAAGTGATAAAATTTAAACTAGCAGATAGCAAGCAAATATTGTAAAAGCTTTACGATAGAGAACAATGAGACAATTTACAGCATTTGCCGTCAAGTTTACACGAAGAGAGCCATTATTTTGCCGCTTTACTTAATACTTCTTTTCATCGTCAAAAATTCGTTAAAATTCCATTAAGAAAAAAACAACTGTTACCCTCAATAAAAATTGCGTAAAAATATATGAATGTCTCGCCATTCGCTCGCGGTGAGAGATTCGAACCTTTGTTCCCCGCGCACGCACTCTGAATAAAATAGATTAGCGGGCCATCGCCTATGTCGCAATTCTGCGGAGAGATACTGGGGCCGCTACTTGATGCATAATACAGTGTGTTTTACCTGCTGTCTGAAGCATAGTGTATAGTGTATACCTGCGTATGGAGCCTAGCCTGTATAGCGTATCGATACAGCCACATACCCACCTATCTACAACCAATAATCAGGCAAAGCGCAAAAAAGTCCGCCGAGCTGTTACTTAATCAATTCTGACCCTTTGCTTTCTCATAATACCCTTTTTCAGTGCTATTTACTGTTTTCCTCGAATGCAAAGTCTTTGTTAGTACATATTTAAATTCGTCTTTATTTTAAAAATAGAACTTTTCGTTCCATCATAAATCGGTTTTGACAGGTGACATAAAGTCATTAAAAGTGAAAAAATCTAACCTAACCTTACCTAGTTATTTTCATGATTTTTCATGATTTTCCAAATTTTTTTTTTCTAAATTGTTCTGCTTTGTCCGGTTACCGTTTTTTTGGTAGTTACTAGTTTCATTCTTAAATACAAACATCTGGTGGCGTTAATGTGGAAAATTTTTTGCAAAAATGACAATGTTATTGTGCCACGTGGCGCCCTAATTTTGGTAATTTGTAATTTCGGTAACATTGTTCGTTTGTATTATTTTGTTGCAGTACCTACGTCTACTCCTACAGAGTTTTTGACTGGACGTGCATGACTTAAGTAGGTTAAAGTTGTTATGGGCCTGGCCTGCGGAGCTTTTATTCATTTGTTTGCGCTAATTGTGTCGAGAATCGAGGGGAGGTGGAGGGGGGACCTCAACTCGCATCACGACATTTCGATAAGAATATATCTGATGACAGCGGCAGACTATTCTGATCCGTTTTATCGCCGGCTTGTTGATTAGTCTACTTCCGCCCGTGGAATTCCCCGTGCGCAACCGGTGCCATCAATCGCTCGTGCGAAACTAGAATATCGATAAATAGTGGTTTAGCCCAAATATACACACAATAAATAAAATTCATTCATTTGAGAAACTTTTTAAACATAATGTTTATACTAAAATCGATACGATTTTAAAATTTCAAAACGAACATTCTTTTCATACATGAACTGAAAAATTCGTCGATTTTCTTTTTAAGTTGTTAACCCTAGACTCTCGTCATTTTAATGATTAGAGATTTTCATCAGATAACCATGTACGTGTACAAGATTGACATTGACAAATTCATCTATTTTCTTTCTATATCTGAAAAAATCAACGTCTTCGTGTTTTGAGAACATCAATCCGGCTTTCAAATCAGGTACTTACAGTGGTGTGCGAATTAATTGAAACAAGTATTTTTTTCACTTTTATTAATGTAAATAAGTAGTTAAATTTTACAATCACTGAAATTTTTTTTCAGCCAGACCTTGCCCGTGCCAAACATATAATAAAATGCACACTTTCTTGGAATCCAGCTTCATAATTGTTTTTTTTAATATTGTCCGGGGAACTCTCCAAACCTCAATCCCATTGAAAGTTTATGAACGATAATGAAAAAGTCATAAAAGAGGATTACACCACAAGAGGAAAGCTGAACTTTGAATTTTTTCATTTGGTTACACGATGATGGTGTGAAAAATAAATGTATTAGTTCATCAATGCCACAACGAAATAATTGTGTAACAAAGTGTAGAGGTTGTCGTATAACGTGCTAATTTTAACGCAACATTGTGAAAATTTACTACATATTATGTTCGCTCAGTAGCTGAGTTGGCATCGCGTTTGGGTCCCACCCAGGCGTATTGTGTTCTATTTCTCGACCTTCTAAGTCCTCCATCACAAACAAGCAACATTTTCCGCTTACTGTTGTGGTAATAAGAGATTTTCAAATAATTTCAGGTTATTCGTAACCCGGGAAAGTTTTTTTTTTATTTAAACAAATTAAAAAAATTTCTGAAAATTGCTTATCCCTATTAATTCGCACACCACCGTATCTACATATGTAACGCACGGTTCCATGATAACTAAACACAGTGACAATTCAACACGCCTTTAAAAAGTGATATAAAGTCATTAGAAACGACGAAAAAAAATTATTCCTAACCTAACCTACTTAACCCAGTTGATAAAGTTTTTGTTTCATCACTTTCCATGACTTTATATAACTTTATAAAGATGTGATGAATTTTCATTGTGATGATTTATCCGGTCACCGTAACGCACAATTCAATTAATCACGAATATCGTCTCAATTATTTTTATACAAAAATCGAGATCCTTGATATTTAAAATCTTATCTCAATCCCGGATAACTATAACTGTCTTGTGTAACAAAATTATTTATTTATTTTTATACTCGTGTATGCACGTAAATAAGTGCAAAAAATGTAATACAAAAATGTTCCTAAATAATTAGTCGCCTGTGATATCAATACAAATTGAAAATATCTCCCGAGTAAAAATAAATGCCGTCAACGGAAATTGAACCCGTGCCTTCTGATGTCCGGTCAGGTGCTCTGAAACCACTGAGCTATGTCGGCTTATTTCCAACCCGCTAACTAATTCAATATGTACTAGTACCTCAATCAACAATTACTGCTTATTATATTTTTTCCACCTGTAAACAACCCACCTGTGGGTACAATTCCCGTTGGCGGCATTTATTTTTACTCGGGAGATATTTTCAATTTGTATTGATATTTCAGGCGACTAATTATTTTTATTTTTCGGAATAACTTTATTGAGTAAAACCTCAAATTGTAATATTTAAATATTGAAGACAATATTAGTGATTTCTAAACGAAAATCTGAAACAGAAAAATCAGAAAAGCAAACGGTCACATCTGGGACTCGAACCCAGGACCCTTGTCTTTCCGGGACAGTGCTCTACCAACTGAGCTAATGGGACCCTATTCCCCTCGGTCACTTTTAACTGTATCATACTTCGAATAAGAACTACTAACATTATCTTCATTTTTTCACCGCACATTTTTATTGGCAACTATCTTTATGTATGATCGCAAGATTCAACCCGATCTAAATGCAATCCAGACAGCGTCTTGTGACCGTTTGTCTTGTGACCGATGTGACCGTTTCCTTTTCTGATTTTTCTGTTTCAGATTTTCGTTTAGAAATCACTAATATTGTCTTCAATATTTAAATATTACAATTTGAGGTTTTACTCAATAAAGTTATTCCGAAAAATAAATATTCATTCTAGACTTGCAGAAAAGTCAACAGATGTCACACATAAAAAAATTAAAAAAAATAGGTTTATCTAAAAAGACGCTGTCTGGATTGCATTTAGTTCGGGTTGAATCTTGCGATCATACATAAAGATAGTTGCCAATAAAAATGTGCGGTGAAAAAATGAAGATAATGTTAGTAGTTCTTATTCGAAGTATGATACAGTTAAAAGTGACCGAGGGGAATAGGGTCCCATTAGCTCAGTTGGTAGAGCACTGTCCCGGAAAGACAAGGGTCCTGGGTTCGAGTCCCAGATGTGACCGTTTCCTTTTCTGATTTTTCTGTTTCAGATTTTCGTTTAGAAATCACTAATATTGTCTTCAATATTTGACTAATTATTTTTTATCCTTTATGCTATGCATAAAACGTTGTCTTATAAACATTAGTTTATCATTAAAAAATAAAAGTGTTCCTAATTCATTTAGCAAATTCGTCGATATATTTTTTCACCGGCAACAATCGGCATCTTGTTGATTTTAGAGAATCAATCCCGGATATTTAACCATCTTACGGAATACGTTGTAAGCGAGGTGGTTATTACTAATTTCAACGCTAATTATCTATTTTCACAACATCTGAGTCACTTTCACTCTAGCAGTATTTACATTGAACCAATTGCTTCATATTCTCTTTGTTACGTTTGATGTAACACACCGTTTGTTTATCTATGCCAAACTCTTCAACTAACATTGCGATAGAGAACCGGCAACTTATTCTTTTTACGAGTTCCTTCGCTCTTCGGAGAATTTTCTCTTTGTTCCCGATGTTTTTTCGCTCTTCTTTTATTGAATGGCTTTGTCTGCACCTGGGGAGGGCACTTGCTTATTGTTATGGAAGAAATTATTTCCGGGTCAAAGCGCCTTAAGACCAGACAGGGCGATTTCCCGGGAGAAAATACTCAAAATTACTTTTGGTCCAATAAATAACTCGTCGATAGGTTGCCAATTAGTCATTAGGTGTTCCGAACACTAGGATTTATATGGTTGGCAGCTGGTGAAAATGCTTTCGTAGATAATTTTCAGACTTTAATCTTGTTTTTATCAAATTTCTTCTTAATAATAGAAATTACATTAAAATTATCGTCATAATAACTCCATTCTTCCACAGACCCCTGTGGAGTACGCATAGAGGATGGAACACCGCACACATATCTGTGGCCAATACTGCTTTCTTAATCGTTTCATAAAGTTTATAATTACTCTTTGACTTAAGTCGAGTCTTGATATGACTCGAATCAAGATTTAATTTCAGAAGCCATATACATATTTTTTAAATGTACCTATTCTTTTTTTTTTTTTTTAATATTGTCTGGAAGGCAATTATATAAATTACCCCATCGTAGTCAATGGATTGCTTGCCATATCGTGTATGTTGTCATGTAAGGTGTTTTAATTGATCGTGATTCCATAATTCCATCACTATTTTTCATTTACTAACACTGTTTTTTACATCCACCTCCGATATCCATTTATAACAAGCTATTTTGAAAGAGGTTAGCTTGTATCTTGCTGATGGGAGATCCCATGCACTTTTTAATGCTCCAAAAGCTAGGACTCCTGAACGCGCCAATGAACATAGCGACTCAACTGCTTAACGATTCTGCATTGACCATATCGACATTTTCAACGTCACATACAGTTCAGCAACTATCCTTTGACGCATGTCACAAAATAGTTATACAGCCCCCAAGACCCTTTTATGCTTGTACATGTACCTCAAATGTAAAAAAGTAGAAGAATTGTACCATGTACCTCAAATGTGCCTCATGTACCTCAAATGTGCAATCTTCTCCGTAATATATTAGTGTATAACCATTGTTCACTACCTATCATTCGCCCTGCATTATCAGGTCTCATTTTGACTGCATTCGGTGCACTTTAATCCTTCTTCTGCCAGTGTCATATCCTGCATTAATCTTTGGGGAATATAACCCGTCTTAATCCGTTACCTGCCTCACAAAGACGACGCTTTCAGTTCAATTTCGTCCTTACTCCACAAGTATCATACGTGTTTGAGGAATACAACCAACAAAGTCGACGCTGCTGCTTATGAGTCTGGGATTTTCACCGAAAGAGATTTCATGCCCCCTCTCTCGCGGCCCCAAAGACACATTTCCCAATACCTTATATCACAGCATCTTCGCTCTATGTGTCTATGGCTGCGACTCGCGCTGTGATATCTTTCGCCTACTTTCCCCGCCTGCAAATAATTAGAACACGACTGATTATCTCATCTCGTCCGCATTTTACCATGTTTTAAACTCGCTCGATTTACATGAATTTATCTCAACCTAACATCGATTTTTTTTTCTACAACAATTTTTTTTAAAGATTGACTCAGTTGTCACACAATACAGCGTTTTCGGGGGTAAAGTGCGCTAACTTCGGGATATGATTCTTCATGATTTTAGAAGTAAAAAACGCAAGTACTTTTTTTAGGTAAAAAAGATGAATTGTTTGTATGGGAAAATGAATATTCTTCTATGGAAAAATATATTTTTAAAATGTACATTGGAATTCCTAAAAAAAGTTATTCAGCTTTACATGTAGAATCATCTCCAGAAGTTAGCGCACTTTACCCCCAGTCACTCTGTATATAAAGATTTTAAACAGGCACTAGTTTTACTTTCGGACTTCGTCGGAGATTTCCACACTCTCTTTTTATTGAACAATTGAAAAAATATGGAGCATACAGTATGGCGTCTGAATAATAATTTGGAAGCTCCGTAATCTATATATATTATTATATTGGTGTCCGTAGCTCATGATGGAGTAAGTGTTGCTAAAAATAGTTGCGTTAGCATATAAATTACTGACAGAAAAAGCTGGGCAAAATTTCACGGTGTCAGAGTTTTGATTCGTTCCCACATATCTGATGATATGATCGCATCGATGAATTTTTCCATTGAACAGAATTTTCTCAATTCTTCTTCTTTTTTACATTAAGGCGAAACTTAATGCTTAATCACTGTTTTGATTAATCTTTATAACGAATTGGTGTACATTATGATTACAAAAAATATGCTCTAGATAAATTGAAGGTTTTCCTATCGTTTCGCTTGAGTAGAATACAAATAAAAAAATAAATTACTCAATAAAAAATATAAATGTAAACTACTAAAAAAAATATTTTTTCAATAGAAATGTATGAACGCGTAAAGGAAACATCTTAAAAAAATACAGTATTATAGCTAAGATTATCTGTAACAGTTTCACTTGATTAACTTTTTTGCTTTCTTATAAAATTATTTACGAAATAAATAAAAAACCAGTTTTGTGCTTGAAATCGAACGTTTCTAGACTCCGTTTGTCAAGCGATTTTAATGCCTATTACTTACAATATAAAGTATACCAAAAATATACATATCGAGAGAATCCGGCTGGATCTTGTAAATCAATAGAATGTAAAAGCCTTTACAGTAAAGTTGAAGTGAAATGACACTAAACTGCGCTATATAAATTCCATGTTATTATTATTTCTCATAATAACTTGTTGAGAAACTCGCGTCAATTTGTATCTATTTTGACCTGATTGTTTCTCCTCTTCCGTCCTCGGTGTAAAAGCAGGGCACAAGGCGAAGGTATTGTTACCACAACTTTCACGCGGGCGGAGATAGCGCCAATTTTCAGGAAAATGGCAATCGTCATAGATTAAAATGTTCACGAATACTTTCTAGGCTGTTTATAACGTCTAACCTTATTTCTCTCACACTGTAAAAAACTTTATATGTATGATAAAAAAATAGGATGCGTAGATATTTTTTAAATAGTGTAATAGTGACCGGTTGTAGAAATGTATAAATGTCTCCAATGTTTTTTTATGTAAACTTTTTTTTATTAAAAATAATATCGCTAACGAAGAGGACGTAGAAAATCATGCAAGCCATTCGATGAACGCAAATGGGTAGGTTTATTTCAAAGCCAACAAGTGTTGTAAGAAGCTTCAGAAATTGAAATAGGCATACATGGATTGTTAAATTTCTGAAAACACTTAGGACGGGTTGTTTCGGAGAATTTGAACAATTCATCAAATTTCAACGTTCATTTTCGGGTTCTGTGAAAGTCCTATTCAAGTTCTGTTATTATATCATTGTAGGCTAGTTGCTTGACAAAACTGAAATAAAAACAGGACTTGAAAAAATTTTTCACAGGACTTGAAAATGAACCTTGAAATTTGATGAATTGTTCAAATTCTCCGAAACAACCCGTCCTTAGAATTCACCAATCAGTCCTCATCATTCAAATGTATAAAATCAAATTAAAGACATTGTAGTGGATTAAGCCTACTATTTGGTGAAATGTTTAGACCACTGCGCTATGGAGGTCACAGATTAAAAAACTAATACGTTAAAGTTGATTACAAATATAATTGAACTATATTTAATTGTTCATTATACACAATAAAGTTCATCACGCGTATGTCAATTAGATATCGCGTAAATGTGGCCTTTGCCTGGAATCACCTTCGGAGATAAAAACAAGGTTTCAGGGAACAAACCACTCCCCATTTACAAACTTATTTTTATTAGACACACGAAAGGGTGTTCCGCTATCATTCTAATAGTTTATAACATATTTATGGTCCTGCTGCTGAGATCTTCGTTATATTATATTTTTCTGTTGTATGCAGATGCCAGCGGTACATTACTAAAATGTAATGTAGATAAAATACTTCTTCGACTTCAGTGAGTTTCACAGGAACTATTGTTTAGGTTAAATTTAACGTACGTTTTCATCTATGCGTTCACAGATAGCGTTAAGTTAATTATTTTATGAAAACACACTTTTTGCAAGTTATGCTTTAAAATATTAGGACGAATTAGTTAGTTCTGAGGCGGGTAAAACGATATTATATTTATTTGCCTTTCTTGAAATAATTCAATCTTTATACAAACAAAACTATTTATATTCTATTACTAGCTGAAGTGTACCTGGCGTTGCTGGGGGTTATCCTTAGGAGATAGACATTTATTTATTTATATATAATTTGTACATTTATTTATTTATATATAATTTGTACATTTATTTATAACAATTACAGGTAATATAGCCTAAGACGTTATAATTGTACCATTTATGCAGTGTATATGCAATGCCAAAAATCTCGCAAATGCGCTATAGGACACAAAAAATAAATCTTTTTTTTTTTATCTACCGCATTCAACGCGGTATCATATGCCATTGCGGACTTTTCTGTAGACCTTTGTAAGATATAATTCCGTAGCACATTGTTTTGATATATCTCACAAGGGCCAGCGTTAGCAATATATTTTAAAAAATATATTGAAATATATATATATATAAATGTAAATATATTGCCCGAAATATATTTTTTACGACTCGATTACAAAATATCGACTTTCCTCTACTTTCTACAAATACAATATGCATGTTTTATGTACAAAAACCTTCCGGGAGAAATTCTCTAAATGATAGTGAAAAGCCTATCAAAATCCGTTGCGTAGTTTAGAAGGACTAAGCGCACAAACCAGACAGACGCGGATAGAGACATTGTTTTATACTATTTATTATATTATAATTTGAATACTTTTAAACTTCGCCAAGAGCTCCGTTATAGCCTATATTTCAAGTTTATGAGATAAAGGGAGAGGTTACTACGAAGCTATCAGACGAACGCTATATTTTACACACACTGATATAGAAAATAGCAGTTCGATTTCAATGAGTTTGTGAGAACTATTTGTACACATCGATTGTCCCTCCCCCATATTATTTCAGTTATTACTGTCCTCGAAGATAATGATCGTTGCTTTCACTTCCGAACATTCGTTCGATTCAAGATAATTTTTATGATAAACAGGTTTGGGCAATACGAAACAGGGAAAAGAAAACTATTTACTGTTCCATCATTGTACTATCTTCGATTCGGGCTTTCTCCATACACATTACACATAGATATTAATTACTTTGGAATCTATTTAATTACTAGTGAGGTTTAATCCTTGATTACTAACATTGCTTAAGTTATCACAACATCCTTCAAAATACACATAAATTAATTTGTAAAAGCAATTTTATAAATTTACCGTATTGTGCATTAGTAATATCCAATCACTTTTTTCGATTTTCTTAATGTAAATCATTAAATGCTTTAAATACAAACCATAATCTGAATCTGTCGATACTAATTTGTCACTTACAAGTTGAGGGGACTGATTAAAAAACACTTAATTATTTAAAATTGCTTATTATTCGGTGGTTGCACTTTTGACAGCCAGGGTGGCAAGCTTGTCAAGCTGCCAAATTTGTAATTTTTTTTCAAATCTTTGCGGATGTAAATGCGATTTTTTAATATTTTTACTCATAATTTCATACTTTAGCAAACTAATTCAAATCACAGTTACAAAGGTCGGCCACCACATACTTACTGCATAATCACATAGCTCTTTCAAATTGGAGATTAAAGCTATGGACAAACATTAGCAGCACGAAAGCATGCTTATTGAGCAATTGCGGCTTAGTAGCATCTGTGTGTAAAACATTGCTATTATTAAGCTTGCCACCTGAGGCGATTGTTGAAGGAGGTGTGCTCTTAGCATGTCTGAACAGTCTTGATTATGAGCAATATGAGCATGCTAGAATCGATTATTGTAGGGAACTGACCCTTTTTTGATTACTTGTCTTTTCTTGCAAAACTTCCATTTTGGCCGAAAAACTGCTTTTATATAGCACGTTTGTTTGTTTTGAACACGCTTATTCAGGAGTATGCTTAAAACAAGTATGCCTAACGCGAGCAAATGTATACAGTTGAAGAGCATGCTGGTTTTAAGCATGCGGATTTTAAGCATGCTTATTTACGAGCATGTGTGTCGGTACCGTTTTGTAGAGGCGTGCCGGCTTTATCATTTTCTCTCCAAAGAATTCGTTTATTTATTCCACACATACGAGTATTTGCATGATGATTAAAGTCTTCATTATTATATTATTTCTCCAGAGGACCCATTGTCTGTCAGTCGTTGAGATTACTACATACATTGTATTATTTAAATATTATCTATGTAGATTAGGGTGTCCCAGGACCTAAGGAAGATTTTTTTTTTCATGAATTTAAATATGCATACCCTCTTATTTTATTCGATTTGATCCCAATAACTCATATAATAAATATTATTATGATTAAACACCGACAACCCGTGCCGACTTGATGCCAAACATATGGTACAGAGTTAATATGGAAGGATTTTCAAATTTCATTTTTGTCGGATAAATAAAATTTAAAAATGCACAAATGTTCAATTATGTAGTATTTCATATTTAAAAATGGTTTAATGATTAAATTTTTTCTTCATAGTTTGTTTTTTACAGTCAGGATAAATCTTCCGGTGTTCATGAACGCATCGTAACAAAAATTATTTTTGTTCCTCTTCGACGTTGAGATTAAGCCATGAAAATCTTGCATTAACTTAACAGTTCTTTCAGCTGTATCATTCACTACCCTCAGCGGCGACACCTTCTTTCTGACTTCTTGATACGAAGCATTATTTGACCACATCGTAGGTAATTCGTTAAGAAAACTGGCATCTGTTTTCAGACGATCAAACAAATACTTTGCTCTTGACTGAAATGAAGTCGTAAATATTTTTGTCTGAAACAAAAGTCACTAAATCATGATATGAACAAAAACCTCAATACAAAACATAATTTAAACTACTTAATAAACTTACCATACAATTTACCATCAAGATCTTCCTTCGATGGGATGTAACGTTTGTCATGGGTTGATAAATTATTTTTTTTGATATTTCGAGCATTTTTATTTTAGTTGTTTGATCCACAGCATCGTCAAACAGCTATAAAATAGATCCTTCATTGGTCAAATACCATAACTGCTTACTGAACAGAAATAAAGCTGCCATTGAGATGTTTTCATCATTTTTTTCTTAAGCCTTCATCGATTTCAAAAAGCACAAGTCCTGGTAAGGTGCTTAAACTGCTATAATACATTGTAGCCATGGCTTGACATAGGATGTTACTATGAACAGGCAAACGTCTAAAAGTGCCGCCTTATCCTTACCGGTAATTTTAAATTGCGCACAATTAATGATATTTTCAAGGAATAAAGCGCCTTTGCCATCCATCGAGCACCTGGAGGCCGAATCTTAAATTTTCTCGCTGTATCTCCTCCTAAAACTATCACACAGAGCTCTAAAAACTCTCAATAGTCATCTCCAAGTATTTTTTGTTGTCCGTGCAGTACGGTAAAAGTCAAGCAAATCATCGATTTCGGAAGCGGTTAGGTGCATGTGAGATTTTCTCTGTAGCACTGAATTTTATCGGGATCAACGTTTTTACAGTTATCTCGAAACTTTTTGAAGAGTGGTATGTCAGGGCTTGTAGTCACTTGACTGATTTTGACTTCAAACACAGCTTTTAATACCAACTATGGCTATATTTGGTATATATTGACAGTTAAATTCACTTTCCGGATATTGTAGAGCAAAACTTCAAGAACTTGTCCATTAGATGGCAGTTTAGAACCCGATATTTGGTGTTTTACGACTCCTATTAGAAATATACTCTTTTTAGAAGTGCGTAAATCTAACAACATCTTGCCAGAACGAGTGATTTTCGTTTACTAACAAAATAGCAAGTTACTACAAGCTCATCAACACGTTTGCTCGCTGGCGTCTCAATGTACAAGTACTGACATCTTTCGATGCAAGTCGGCACGGGTTGCAGTTGTCCAAAGTAAATGAAATTTTTTTTATAAGTGTTTTGTCATTATTAAAACAAAATTAGAGGGTATGCGTTCAAAAATAACAATTTTAATTTTTTTGGGACACCCTAATGTAGATACTAACACTGTACACATTTATTACTGAGTTTCTAGTACTTAACACTTTTTGTCTCTCCGTTATTATTTCTATCAGTGTGAGCGATCTGGAGCAATGTGGAGAGTAAACAGAGATGAGTAACTTTTTTTTGAGATGTCAGCAATGCAATATACATAACCGCATAACTAGTTCAGACCATAGTTTTACTCATGTGACTTTAAAATCTCTGACATAACTCTCTAACTCGATGGAATTAAAAACCTTACACAGACCTCTACACCTTAAACCTGACGTAAATAATTGTTGATAGGCCTTACGGAATAATTAAAATTTGCCTTTCAGAGAGGTTTTACGTATTTTTTCGTCGAATATCGAAAATCTTATATAAATGCCATGTTTATATTAAATCTTACGCGTGTATAAAATTTTATGTAGAACACCTATCTCGCCTATGTTAAATCCTACTATCATTTTGAACACTTACGGCACTGTTAAAATAATTGTCATTATTTTGCGTAAAGTGGGTTTTTAGGTGAAGCAATGTGAACCAACGCTCCGCAGCAAAGGTTTCTATTTTACTGAGGCATTTCTAAATGTTCGCACTCCGCGTTAGTTCACCGATAACCCTACACTTTATTAGACACATTTGCATATTTATTTATTTTGTAATAGAACTAAGAGACCTTTTGTAACAGTTTTACCGCTTTTGGCATTACATAAGAAGAAGAATGTCGCAAATTTCTCTAATTATTTATCTTTTCTTACTAAAATGTTAAAGTGGAATGTAGAACATACATTGATTCGGAATACATGAGATGAGTCCTCTTAATGCGCGCTAGAATGCGAACAGATCTATTTATAACAGTATTTAATTAGTTTGCTTGACCATTAATAACAATAATACCAATCTTAATGATCGCACATTACTTTTCACGTAAATTTGAAGAGAACTATTATTGTTATAATATTATGTACTTTGACTTTGAGAGTTATTTCAATTCGAGAATATTCCATTTATCTGATCTACTCGAGGTATGTAGCATGTTACTTTCTATCTTGCTGTAAAGGAAGAGGAAACAGATGATATTTTTTATCTTGTTTATTCCAGATATCGGGGAGGGTGGTGCTATCCCACAGAGTTCCATATAATAAATAGTAAAAAAGTTAAGATAAATACATATAAAAGAAAAAATATGTATGAAAAAACTTTCAGACATCTATGAAATCTGGAATTCCTTATTAGTTATTACTATCTTTTATTTTATATAAATTTTAGTTTTTTTTCCCCTTTATTTTTGTTGTATTATTTTGTTCTATTATTTTATACAATTCTTTTATTTTATATAATTATAACTTCACATTTCTCATAAATTTAATTATTTCTTCTAATGCTGTCTTACGTAAAGTCACAAGGAGGAAATCCGTAATTGGTTTTATTTTGGCTATTTTACTTATGTACAATCTGTAAAAATATAAACTGTTGATTTCCCAAAAATGAATAAATAAATAAATGAATAAATTATAGTTAACTATGGGTTAGCTCATTTATCTTTCCTTAAAATGCACTCTGAAATTTTTCCCCTACTTCAAAGCTTATTTCCGTCGGGATCTGTAATATTGTCACAGAAAATGTCATAAAATCAAAAAAGTATTATTAGGTACTTTTTATTAATTTACATCATCGCTTGTCACGTTTTTAAAGTATTTTTCAGGTGTCATCACCTCGAAAACTTTCTCATTCTTTCGTGCTGTTAATTTGGAAGCCCTGAAGGCCGATGTCATTTAATCTGTAAAGTACGAGTGTATTATATTATGTTATGATGTTCCCAATCTGCGGCCGCGGCCGGCAAGCCAGCGCCAGTAGGCCGAGCGGCGGGGCGGTTGGGAAACTCGTCATATTATTAACGATACTTGATAGACAGTGACGGATTCCTTTTTACCGAGATGAATGCAAGTATACTCTTACGTTCACACGGTTAAAGAGTAATTAATTAGTTTATAATTACGACATTTTTCGTGCTTTTAGAGCTGGAAATGAGTTCGTTTAACGGGATCCTTTTACAATAAATTATTTTTGTAAGTTTTTTTTGTTTTATGTAATATTTGCTGAAGTACCTGGTGTTGCCCGGGATTTATTTTCCTTTAAGGGTTGGAAAAAAACAGATGGGAGTGTTTTCTTATCGCTGAATAAAACTTTAGATTTGTATTAAAAAAACCCTCAGACTCTTTTTTATACATACATAATATTTAACTAGTATATATTAATTATTTTTATACGATAAAATCACAAGCCGCTCGTCTCGCGAGAGAATTCCTGTGGAGATGTGCGGCTCTACAATTATTATAAATCATAAAAAAAAGTTAACTTAATATAGGGTTTTCCAATAAGAGGTGTTATTTTGAATATTAATTAAGGAATTAATGATTTTTTATGGCCGGAATTGGATTGTATTGATCTGGACAACGTTTACTTTCAACAAGACGGCGCTACGTGCCACACAAGCGACTAAACCATTGATCTTTACGGGAAAAGTTTCCGGACCGAGCTATCTCTCGAAAAGGTGATCACAATTGGCCACCGAGATCTTGTGATTTAACACCTTGCGATTTCTTCCTTTGGGGCCACGTGAAAGAGAAGGTCTACGCCAACAGCCCAGCGTCGATTCAAGACCTCAAAGATGGAATTCGTGAGGCTATCGAGGACATAAGGAAGCCACTTTGCGATTTGGTTATGGAAAATTGCATGAAAAGGATATGGTCCTGTAGGCGTGGTCGTGGTGGTCATTTGACTGATTTTATTTTTCACTATTAACGGCATACCTTCCTCTTTATAATGAAATAAACATTCGATCATTTATATTAAAAAAATGGAACTTTTCTTTGAATATCAAAATAACACCTCTTATTGGAAAACCATGTATAATATAGAAAGTAAACACCTAAATTAAAATTAAAATTACCACAAAAAATCAAAGTTATTCAAACTAAAATTGCAGCTGGGCAGTACGTTTATAGTTGGCAATAATATTCCCAACATGCCTTCCATTGAACTTCGTGGGGCGCTCAGGCACGGGGGCTCCATCGACGCCAGAGTAGAGTCAGAAGCTGGGCGTACTTTTTTTTTTTTTTTTTTTTTCATATCATTCATATCGTCTCATACATCCTCTTCTATTATTCTGACTCTTGACATGGCCCGACTCAAGTATCTGATTCGTGCCATGTCTTCCTCGGGCGTCCCCGACTTCTGCTACCATTCGCATTTGCGTTATATATTATCCTTACACCCCTTTCTTCGTTCATTTGCTCCATATGCCCAAACCATCTAAGCGTCCCTTTCTTAATCTTACTCATTACGCTTACATCAGCCTTGCACTCTGGGGATATTCACATTTCTACAACAATTCTGAGTATTATTACGCTAGCGTCTGGACGATTTAGGCCCTCTGATTGGTCGAATTCAAATCGTATGTTTCGGGTAAATTCCGAATAGGGGGTCTAGAGGCAAAATTCGACCACTCTGCCCCTCAATTTTAACCAACCGTAAGGTTCATTTCGGTTTGCAGGCGACTGGATCCAAAAAAATAAGACTTTAAAATTAAGACCCGATTTGAAACTGAAATAGGATCGCCTCATGTAATACGAGATTTCTTAAAAAACATCGTTTCGGCTCATAAAATTTTTGGATAATATCGAAGAAAATATGTTTTGGAAAGTTCATAATCCATCGGATTAATTACATTGCAATGAAAATTATCCACAATTACGTGGTTATGGAATATGGCCGATACGCACGGCGGCTATAGTTGGCCGACAGAGCGCACCTCTGGCGGTATAAGAACGAACCAAATTACTGGCGCGAATATTTAAATATGCAGCTAACAATACACAATAGTTATGCAAAATTACTTGACCATTAACAAGCGTTTAATAAGAAGATTTCTTCTGGAAGCTTATCACTTTGTGATGGCATTATTTGTTTTATTAAAACACAAATAACTTTGTTTACATAACTTTATTGTATACAACCTCTACATGTTTCATGAACGAAGTTCACCTCATCAGGAGTATACACTGAAGTCGAAAATTAAATATGGATTACAATTGGAAAGAAGAAGTGGAAGGATTGGGGAGGGGTAAGAGGGGTAAGAGTTTATCAGAATTAAGAATTACAATATCGTTAGACGGGAAAGACCAGTTGTGTGGGAAAATATTTAAAATAGGGTTTATAGTTTTTTTTTGCTTTTTAATTATATCTGATTTTATATTGACATGTTTTCTAATTTCTAAATTATTTATTTGCCATGCTTTATATCCTGAGTGAAGTATTTTAAGACTTGAAAAAACAAATAGCATATAACGATAAAACAATATATTCATAAAACAAATAGCTTTTAATGACGGTTATTTTAATCTTATCTTATTTTATCTGGTCACTTTGAGGAGTAACCGAACAACCCCTCACCCCGACCCTGAGTGTCCGGTATCTACTGATTTTTAAAAATAATTTAAGTTGAAAAAAAAACTACAAAAATGTCACCGGAGATCAAAAAGCATTATTTTTTTACTCCAAATAATGTTAGGAATCACTGGTTTAAGTAAGTCAAGTACGTCCCTAAACACCCTGTATATTATTAGATAAATTAGTCTCGTAAATCGCCCTTCAACTCTATGTTCTCATTTATTTATGATTTAACGATAGCAGTTACGAGAATGGTTCCCAAATTGTTATCAGTTGTGTAGTTAACCTTCGGGTCGGCCCAATTTCAACCAAAAGCGTTGTTCGCAGACTGCACGTCTATTATTTCTAGTTCACACTTCACTTCTTGTCATCTCGTCGACCTGTACCTTGAACACGTTAAAATCATGTTGCAATTACTATAAACCGACTTATCACACGTTAATCCGGGGTTTAGCCGTTATCTCGCCGTTTTAGCGCCGTATTATAACCGTGTAACGACGGTGTTTTAGATTTTATTCCCAATTAAACGCAACTTTCGGTTTTTACACACATGATACGTGTTAAGTGGATATTAAACGCGAAGCGATTACTTGTTAAGTCTTTTTGTACGCGTAATAATCATAAAATTTTACGACTATCTTTTAGAATTCGTATAAGACATATTTTTATATAGCCCTTAACCCTTGTGTGGGTAGATTGTGCCGAAATAAATAATTTTATTAAATTTTTCAAAAAATCTTTACCTCTTTCGCTTGAATATATTTATAAATAAGTTGTTAAGAAAAGGACGTAAGTCGGTATTGCTGACCAATCGTCCTACCCACCGAGCTATCGACTATCGACCACCTCTTTAGATAAACTTGCAATATTTTCAGTTAGTAAAATAATACTCCTACTAGTGTTTGTAACGTCAATCGATATCGCCCTAAGGGATTTGTTTCTTTGTTCTAAGCATTCACGTAATTATGACAAGCCAACATAGAAGGCACCAGAAGAGGAAATAAAAACCTTCTGGGTGTCAGGATTTATTTTTTATAAATGGTTTCAAATAAGGGGTGGAGTGACTTTCTTTACTCTGAGTAATTTTGATCAGGGTTGCAGACTAGAGCAGGGAGTTGATCCGTTTTTTTTCTTCCAACGTGTCGGCGGATAGCGCGACACTCGTGTTCTTTTCTCACACTATAACCACCTGCATTCAGGTCGGTGATCGGCGGCCGCTGGTACACTACTTCACTACTTGCATAACTCGCTTCGTCTTTCTTCTGTTGCGTTGCGGCACACTTTGCCAGCCAGCGCACCACGTCTTATATTCTCAATAATGAGAGTATTTACAGGGTAAATCAAAAACGAATAACCATTAAAATGATGTTAATAGGATCATAAATCAATAGTATCTACCTGTTATTGCCGCGACCGGGATTTGAATTATGGACCGTTCGCTATCCAGAGAGACGTCTGCTCTAATTACTGGGTTATTTCTTTAACTTTCGTCTCTTCCGTTTTTCTCCAACACGTGGCATTATTAATATTGTTTCAAGTTTTCCGCTGGAGGCATCCGACTTTGTTTTTGCATGCGAGGCGTTTTAGGGGATTTTTTTTTCCTTCAGCTTGATTCTTCGATTAATCGTTTCTAAGTTTTTTTACTGTACATATTTTAATAAAAAATGTGCGGAGAAGATTAAAATTTATTTAAGTTCATTTTTTTTCCTTCAGCTTGATTCTTCGATTAATCGTTTCTAAGATTTTTTACTGTAGGTACATATTTTAGTAAAAAAGGTGTGGAGAAGATTAAAATTTATTTAAGCCCATTACTTTTGAACGTTATCTGCCAATCATTCATTGTATTACTGAAGTGCAAAACCTGCGCGTACCTAACTTCCGGCAAATCCCTAGTTTCTTTATATCGTGCTCTGATTTCAGTAGCCAAAGTGGAATAAGTTACTATTGACTTTTTAACGCATTGCAATAAAACCAAGATCAGGATAATATCATACTATGCTAGAGAATTATTCTAAACACGATTATTATTCCATTTTTGTGTTGATTTGTCAATTGCATTTTTGCTTGTGTTTCGCACGAACTCTCGGGCTTAATTTTCAGGTTATGCGATAAATAATAGTCACGATTTTGAAATTGGTTTCAAAAGTGGACCGTTTTCAACGCTTCGAATGTTTGAATTCTAGCCTACGCTAGATGCCATACTATTTTAAATGTTTTTTTTTGTTGTTGCGAAAGCAGTAAATATTACATTAAATTCTCTATAAATAATCTTGATTATTTACTTTTTGTAATAAATACTTAACCATGTTGGTGATTTATTGCTAGAAAATTGGTATTTATCTTTTTAATCTGAATACCCTCTGTTGTTTATTACCTCTTGGGGAACGATTTTAGTTTATCTGATTTCCCTTTATTACGTTTTTAACTTCACTAAACTTTTTATTTTTCCAAAGAACTGTTTTTATAGTCAGATTTAATAACTTTTTATTTCTTACTTTTATCGAAAATCATGTGTTTTATTAGTTGTGTGAACATTTTATGCTACTAGCCGAACTGCCGAGCTGAACTTCAACTTATGGGAGGGGAACGAAGCAACCGCAAATGGCGCGAAACGTCGCTTGCAGTTGCTTCGTTCCTTTCCCATAATCGTGACTCGTTTTTCGTTTCCCAAATGTATACGTACCATAATATATTCATATTTTGTATCGTACCAAAAACCCAAATTCTTCTACCATCTGCAAATTATCATTAATATTTTTTTCTAAATTTGAGTGACTAGTTAACTGCACAACGGTGTTCTGAATACACCTACTTAATTACACTGTATTCCAAAACACATTTATTTAGACTAAATAAATAAGGTTAGTATTTTCAAAACGTAAATACAATTTGTCAGTTGATAGCCCCTACTCTGCATACATTTCATATGCAGACCTCATTCCATCACGTAAACGCAATTAAGAGAACTTTGTGAATTTATGATGTACTCATTTGCATGCTTTTGAATTTGCAATGTTTATAACAGTGAATACGTTACGCTTATTAGCTCGACGCGCAAAGGGTGAATTCAAAGGCTATTATTATTTTCATAACCACTTCATTTTATAAATAGGGATTTGATTCCATAACCCGATCCAATGATCATCGAATTTAATTTGCCACCTGTAATCATTTTAATTTGAATCTACATTTTATCATTAGTACCACGTCAATCGGGGTTAGCAGGAATTCAATACCAACCTCGAGATTTCATTCATTTCTGCTACGGGATTTCTAAACTTACCGAACCTTTCTAACGAACCCCGAATAAAATATGAACGATTATGCAGAACGTAAAAACAAGTTTTTTTAAACAATAAAACATATTAATATGTATATTAATTTTGGTGACCTGATAAATCATCACATCTTTAAAAAGTTATATAAAGTCATGGAAAGTGATGAAACAAAAACTTTATTAACTGGGTTAAGTAGGTTAGCTAACGTCAAATTAATTTTTGTTTTTTTTTCATCGTTTCTAATGACTTTATATCACTTTTTAAAAGTGTGTTGAATTTTCACTGTGTTGAGTTATAATGGAACCATAAATTTTTTGTTTAACTAAGGATTGAACCACCCTTCCCAGGAACTGGAGTTAACTGCGCTAACAACTGAGCCGAATCCCGATTTAAAAAAAATATATATTAACCCCACACAGGAGGACCTGAGAAAAATAATTTCCCTCAGGGCCTATTTCGTCTTTTGGGATGCTGTGTGGAAGGTCTTCTTTAAGGAAAGGATGGATTAGAAGTTCTGGGAAGGTAAAGGGTATGTGTGTTGGTTGGGTAGGAATAAAGGGATCAGTGTGTCCAGGAGTGACGGACATATGAACATATCCCTCTCACTGCGGTGCAAGGCGATGGGTCGAGAGACCAGTATTGGAGAGCTCAAAGGGTCTCCCAATCTGCAACGCCACGCAGTTGGTGGGCAGGCGCATCCTAAACACACCTCACCCGATGAACCCGAGCACCCCTGCAAAACCACCAAACGTAGCGAACCACTTGGGGTGACCTATGGCAGAGGTGTTTGTTACACAATAAATGGTTCCCGGGGCGGCGGTACCCAAACCCGCCTCCCAAATTAGATTGAGTTAGGACCGACATTTATTTCATATATCAACTAATTGCTGTAATGTCATCCAATTTCAGAGAAATGCGTGAAAGTCCGCGTGTGAATGCGTGATTGCCGCCAAAAGTTGATAAAATGCATTGTCATCGACAACTAGTCTAACTGCCGAGTTTCAGTTCAATCAGGTGTCGGGAATTCAAAAAATGTATTTGAATCTAAGCAACAACAAAAATAGATAGAAATGTGTTCCTTTAAAAATCAAATAACCCCAATAACAAAACAACAAAAAATAGCTAATTTTTTGTACTTGAGGCCATCAGTATTTACTAATGTGGGATGTGAAAAGTTTGGGTCTTTTTCGAACGTTGCTGCTAGTCATATTTTGTTGTGCACAGATCGGCTCCTAGGCCCTAGGAGCCGATCCTAGGCTTTTTACTTATTTCTTAATGGTCCTTGGTATTCTACCTTATCTGCCTCAGTGTGTGGTAACGCAGGATGATAGGTAGATAAATGGTTAATGTTTTTACATGATTAATTTGGTGTTCCGGTCACGCCTACACTTTTTGTGTCGATAATCCCTCTGGAGAAAAGGTATTTTACAACATTTTTGGCGCAGAGTCGCTTCCGTTTAGTAATTTCCGGTGAATTCTGTGGAGAAATTGGTATGCCTATATTTGTGCGAGCTATTTCGCTGTTGTACTTATCACCATTTCCAGTGATAGTGAGAAGGTAAATACCGCTATCTATTTATGTGCGTATAATATATGAAAATTAAAACACCGATCTTCGTTATTGGATCGAGGCACAAGATCGAATATTACAACAAATTATTATAAGCAATAATTAGTCCCCTGAAATATCCATACAAATTGAAAATATCACCCGAGTAAAAATAAATGCCGCCGTTCGGTCAGGTGCTCTGGACCGCTGAGCTACGTCGGCTTATTTCCAACACGCCAAATAATTCAATATGTACTAGTACTTCAATCAACAATTACTGCTTATTATATTTTTTCAACTGTATATTTAGGATATTTCAGGCGACTTGTTGCTTATTATTATTAATTATTGCTTATAATAATTTCTTATCCTTTGTGCTATGCATAAAAAAACTTGTCTTAAAATTAACATTACTAATAATAATAATAAAAAATAATCGAATATTACCACTTGCGAATAATAATTATTATGAATTTGTACAGTATAGCGCAAATAATTATTATAACATTGCACAGTATAGCGCAAATATATCCACTTGCGAATAATAATTATTATAACACTTCACAGTATAGTGAAAATTTGTATTATTTTATCTCACTTAGGTATTGGGTTAGGGGTGCTATTTTTCTTAATTAAAATTGCAGGTTATTATCACCAAGTATAAAGTAAGAACACACCAACTTAAACTTAGAACTATATAATAAATAATATATCTTCCTTTTTTGTAACATTGACAATTAGTATAGTAATGTATTTTTTTATTGATATTCGTTTTTTGATATAGAATATTTATATTTACATTTCGTTTGAATGTTTGATTTCCCGATTTTTTTATAAAAATTTGGCCCCTACTGTGGAGTGCCGCTTATTTGTTGTTATACTTGTAGTATATACATGACACATTACGATATCACCGTATTATGAGGTATTTAAGTTTCACTGAATTCATTACCCGCCTGTGGGCGGACCTATGCATTGCAATAATTAAATTCATCTCTTTATATTGTATTTAGAGTACATACTATGTTTATACTACACTATTGTGATGTGTTATATTATATCTACAGTACATTCTTAAAATATTTTGTTGTGTTGATATTAATTTCCAATTATTGGCATGGCACATCAACTACACTCTTTGTCAAATTTTGTTTGGTGATGAAATCGCGCAACTGATGAATTCGGTTCTAACTGAGGAGAATGGTGATTTATACAGAGACGATGACTGTATTGCCCAGTTGAATTATATGGAAAATACCGACAGAAGAAGAGCCATGTATAACTAAAAAGTCACGCGTGTCCAGCGCATGATTTACCTTTTGTCTCTTCTGCATTAATGAAATTGCAACTCCAAATTTTTACCAAAGGATCCATCTAGAGAGAGAATCTAAAACATTGAACTCCCGATCGAATTGCCAGTACGAAATAGCTGAAGAGAAAAGAAGAGTTGGCCAACCAACCAACGCATGACGAAAGGCCCCTAAACCAGAAAAAAGAGCATATCTTCCAACGGAAGATATTCTCTGCGACAAGGTCGTTTTAGGACCAATTTGGGAAGAAACAGTGCAATTTTCTAAAATGTACTTCCGAAACACAAGCATTTTGCATTAAATGCAAGCTAATCGTGTGTAATTCTCCTGCAAAAACTTGCTTCGATGACTTCCACAACAAGCCTAATAAATAAAATTTTAACTATTCAAGTTTTGTAAACACGTTAAATAAATAGAAAATACAACAATAATATCGGTCTATGTATTTATGCACAGGTCCGCCTAAAGGCGGACTTCTTTTCACCTGTATCTGGAAAAGTCGACAATAAAAATTAAATCACCCCACACTGAATTTATAGGTTAAAAAAATATATGTATTAGAGGGTTTAAGTACCTAACGCAGTTGATGGCAAGCGATTGGCACTATGTAGTGATCCTTTATTCTTGACTACTAATCTTTTATATACGTTATATTATTTCGCCAGTCCTCCACTTCTACACGAATTAATCAATTCATCCTAATCTTCAACGGAGTCAATTATCAGGTTACCCATTACCCGATGATTGCTTCAAGAATATCACATAGTCGCGGTGAGCCATCGCGAATCATGCTTCTGTGACCTATGCCTATGCTAATTATATTGTCCTTAGCGTGTTCCATTTAATCTTAGGTAAATTGCTGCATTGTGATTAGTGATGATGGCCATAATCGAGGTTCACGTTTCGACGTGATGGAAACATTTCGAATAATCGGTTAAAGTAATTAAATTAAATTTTCTAATTATATTGAATTTACCGTCACCAGGCAAATATATATATTCGGATTAATCTGCGTTGATTTTGATTCTTCTCCTTTAATATTAGCTCTGTTGTTAGTTTTTTTATACTTAAATAATTAATAATCGACCTATTATTTATTTTTGTTCATTTTAGTGAGATCTTTGTGCCGCAGGGCGCCGCGTTAGAAGTAATATACTCGGAATACCGTTCGATTATATGGAATTATGCCCATCACTAATACAGATATGTCTATTGTCTATGTTATATTATATTACAAGATGTCTCAATTTATTGAGTGGGTTAATTATTGTACAATTGTGACACGATAATGATGTATCACAATGGGAAATGGGGGCCAATGATGTAACTACGATTTATGTAATATTCTCATGAACACGTCAGTTGTACCTAGCTTAACGATTATTTAACCTTGCCTGTACCTTGCTAATTAATTTTATTTTTTTTGCTATCTCACCAACAAAAGTTTTTCAATCGAATTATTGATTTGATGTAACTAACTAAGCAGACATGTGTGCAGTTTCTTCTCAACGTTCAAACGGATAGATACTGTTACTTTGAATAATAATATATCTAATCTATCGATGTGTAGATATATTAATATGTAGAGTGTTGAAAACTTTCTAAAAAATTGCAGGTTTCAAAAAATATATCGATTTTTCCAACCACCATATTCAGACATCACATCGTACTCCCCTGGTGTAAAATTCACGTATAGATTAGTGCGATTCAATTTACCACTAGTATAACAAATTAAGCCTACACTAGTTTTTGATCCACGTTTCGCAAAAAATATGTTATCGTATAAAATAATACCCTTTCGTAAACTTTTACTCAGCGCCTCAATAATTTCGCTATATAAATTTAATGCTCTTATAAAAAGGGGTAACCCTGCGCAATGTTTGATTTTGAGTCTCCTTGTTGGTAATTTGGCATTTTTGTGTCGATTAGTCATGATTATCAGGGTTAGCACACAAATGGATATGAAACTTCCTCGCATCATTATGTATTTCTCTAACCCCATTTCGTTAATTCCTCCATTTGCTGGTTGTTGGTTCACGGTTTTCCCGCCGCAAGGTTTAGTCGAAGTCACGGCCTTCCTCGTAGTATTTCACCTCCTATAAAACCGACGATGAAAGAGTCACTAAACTTGCTCGGAGTTTGCCGTGTTGGAAACTAGGGAAATTGATTCGTTAACTTTTCAAGGTATCTTACACCAACACCTTGAACAAAGCTTTTGAAAATTTAAACGCGTCCGTCTACATTCTAATATACTTTATAATTCCATGGTGAAATATTACATTCTATTTATAGTACCTTTGTGAAAAGTTAGAAGGTCACTAAACCCATTTACAAAATTTAACCGGATATTTAGAAAATATGTTTTTATTTTTTTACTATTGTCTCTGGCGAAAGCCCACCGTTCAGAATCAAAGCGTTGCTTGAAATGGCTTTAGCTACGTTTCGTGACCAGTTACGAATAGGCAGAATCTTGTGCACTTATTTATACAATAATGCTATATGGGCAATCATTATAATAGCTCCTATATTAAACGTTTCACCTTTTTTTAAATGTACCTAGTATTTATATACATAATATGTACCTAATACAAGTGTAGAAAATTAATTAATCTCAACTTAGTTACTTTTTTTAAAATAATTGAATAAAATAATACTGCTGTCAGCGTTGTGTAAATTAAACTAAGCCAATCATACATTTGTAAATTATGATGATCATACTAAAAATATGTAATTTTAATATGTTCATAAACAATTATCGATTTAAAAAACGATCTAAAACCGCACATTTCAAAGCGGTTCCAACTGGCTACAACGCATTTATGACAGCAAACGCTAATGTCTGATAAGACGTCGACGTCGCCCGGCGTGACTTCAACGCCGCAGAATTCACGATGTCATTTTGGCGGCAAGTCAAAAATGCCAGTTTTTTAATCGTTATAAAAAATTTATTCATTGACATAAAAATAAAATAAAAATATCTTCAGTGTTTTAATTTTTTTGAGATAAGAAAACAGTGAAAATATCCCTTTGTGTTAAGTGTTGCAATGAACGTCCATCGTTATTCTGATTCCTCTGCGTTAATATATAATATCGATAGGCTATGTGCGTGTTCCCTTTCCTGCCACACACCGTTTCTTTGATTTGAATAGATCGACCTGCCATTTCAAGATTACTACCAACTCTGTTAATTAATGTTACATGTTTTGCAGAATCGTTTTATTTTTTCACTCATTTATTTTATTTATTTATTCCTTTAGATTTACACACAGTACAAATATGATACGAGATATAATTAAAATATTTTTAGTGATTATAGATTATTGTACCTTATCAGGTCGAAATTATTGGTTCCAAACTAGGCAAATTGCTCGTTCCGAGGAACCAAAATATGTGAAAGTAAGTGTGTGATTTGTCGATGTCTATAATATATCTCATTAATGTTTTAATTTGTGATGTGTTTAATCGTTACAATCTTATGATAGAATGGAACTTGAGCTGTTGTGTATGTTTCAGTTGTGTATGAGCAATAATTAGAATAGTGGGAGATACATATAGTGTGTGATTAGTCTATGTCTATTTATTATGTGACTTTTTTTAACATTTTTTCAGATTCTCCTCTACCCAGTCCAATCAACCATTTAGTTATTATTGGGCCTATGTAGGAAATATTACAAGATTTTATGTTTAATTCAGGGGGGGGGTTTTGTTGTACAGTTTAGGTCCCAAGTATGTGCGTGTCTTTTGATACTTTGCCGTTTTGCTCGTTGGGATCATAAGGTCATTTCTGGTGTGGCTTCTTGTGATGTGTTTATGGTCAATTTTATTAATATTATCGAGATTTTTATGTACATGGATAATAACCTTTTTATATAGTTTTGACGAACATCAAGTACATTAAATTGTTTAAAGAGCTCATCGCTAGAGAACCTATATGGTTTGCGCATTATGACTTTAATTATTGATTTCTGGGCCTTCATAAGCGGATCTAGAATTGATCTTCCCGATGCTCCATTACCTATGTATTTTATATAACCACAGTTTTCTGTATTAACTTGTTTAAATACTAGCATTTTTATAATTTATTCTCAATTCACAATTTGGGAGGCATGTATGGGTACCGTCACCCCGGGAACCATTCATTGGATAACCAACACCTCTGCCATAGGTCACCCCAGGTGGTTTGCTACTTTGCTGTTTGGTGATTTAGCAGGGGTGCCCGGGTTCATGGGGTGAGGTTTGTCCTGGTCTGGAGGTAGATGCGTCTCTCCAAAGCCGACCCGCCCGCTTAGTGCATGGCGGGTCGGCTTTGGAGAGACTGGTTGAGGGAGATCTTTTCACCTCTCCAACAGGACTCTCTCGACCCATCGCCTTGCACTGCAATAGAAGGGATGATTTGAAATGTCCGTCACTCCTGAACACACTGACCCTCAGATTCCTACACACCCCTCATACCCTTTTCCTTCCCAGATCTTCCTCTCCTTTTAAAAAAACTTTCACACGGCATCCCCAAAGATGATATAGGACTCCTGTGTGGTAAAAAAGTAAAAGTAAAAAAATATTACGATAAATATAATTCTTATTTTGCTCTTTCATAGATGTCGCTTACTTAATAATTTTAGGAAAAACCTTTTTTTGTAGGCTATACGAGTACTTTAAAATATTAAGATGAATTATTTGTTTACGTCCGTACATACGCAGTATGAATAAATAGTTTTTTCCCGTATTCAAATTGAATTATTTCAAGAAAGGCAGACAAATACGATGTTGTATGAGTGATATGGATTAACACGCCTTTATATCTGAAGATGTCCGCCACTAAGTGAAACCGGTCCGGTTATTGATAAAAATATGAAAGAACGTTATAAAGGTGGTAATACAATAAAGATCTTATTAAAATGGAATTCCACCGTGAATTAAAGGTTTCAAAGCTATCCAATCGTTTTTAATGTACGTTTAAATTATCAAATTTAGTGCGTATGTTTATTTATTATTATTTTTTTTTTTAAACATGACATATTACTTATTACAGTGATCATTGGCTGTCCAACTAGGAGAGTACCTGTTTTAGGACAGTCAGAAATAGTCAGATTTATTAAATGCGATTCTTGTTTAGTCTAGTGTATTGACTTTTACTTAGTTATTGCACTTTATAAATAATATGAAAAGTTTTCTTGGTTGATATAAGAAGTAGCTTACTATATATTTTAAATAATATAAACGTAAAGAAAAGACTAAAAGAATATTCAAATATGATAATTCAAAAATAGTTAGTAAAAAAATTATTGACATGTGAGTTTTTCCAAATTGAAATTTTACTTTTTATTTAGATGAAATTAAAAAGCTAGAGAATCAAAAATAGATAAAAGAAAGAAAGGAGATTAGAAGAAAATAGAGAATAAAAATAAGCCAAAAAAATACAAATAGGGAATTAAAAAATATGCAAAAAGAAAAAAGTATATGTATAAATAAAAATAAAAAAAAGAAGCATGAATCATATGTATGTATGTTATTCTTTCAGTTTTCAGAATATCTGTAGATGCACTTTCATTTGCCATTTAAGCCTTATTACTAAGAGCCTATCCAGTGTTAAAAAGCATCGCTTTCGCGGCGAATTCAACAAGTAATCGCAAAGAAAACTTCCATAAAGCTTTGTGCTTTTAATTTCCAAGTTCTTTGTTCACGGGCTGTGAACCATAGATATGCTGTAGCGCAATCTCACACTCCAAACTCCAACTACTTGTGGCTGGTATTGAGAATTTCAGGAGACATTAATGCCAACGGGCGAAAAGGGGATCTGCGTTTTATACTGAGCGTTTTTATAAGCTCATAAATATGACGCCTTTTTTGTGAGTTTCCATTATTTCTACACGTGCCTGGGATTTCTTTTCGTGTTATTTTGCTCTGGAACTCCTCAGAGTTAATGGGAAATATTCTCTGCCTTAACGTGACTTTTTTTAGTTTGTAGTTATCCGTTACGTAAAGCTTTAAACATTTTTAGTTTTAAATACTTGTTCATTGAGGGTTCCGCTGATAGCTTGTAACTTCATTTTCTTAGAAGTAAGCGGAAGGACAACATTATGTGGTAGATGGAATTATTGCTTTTCTATTTCATACTTCCGCTTTCAAGTATTCTAAAGAAATATACCGATATATGAGAAAATTTGCCGGTGCTTTCTGTTTATAATGACACTGATATAATTATTTTAATATGTTACATCAAAACAGACAGACAGACAGATTCACATCACAAATGAAGGGTGAGTTTTAATAAAGAAAAATACGTTTAGTTCTAATAATTTATTTTTTTTATCTATCAAAGTACCTAACTGATTACACATAAAAAAATCTTAGTTGAAATATAAAAATTTAACACTAAACAACTAACTAACTAACCATCACGCCGTTTCCCCGCAGGGGTAGGCAGAGAGGACGGACTGCCAAACAACTCGGTCTTGGCACACACTTCTTGCCTCATTCACATTCATACATCGTCTCATACATACTCTTCTATTATTCTGACTCTTGACATGGCCCGACTCGAGTATCTGATTCACTTGATCGTGCCATGTCTTCCTCGGGCGTCCCCGACTTCTGCTACCATTCGCATTTGCATCATATATCCTCCTTACACTCCTATCTTCGCTCATTCGCTCTACATGCCCAAACCATCTAAGCGTCCCTTTCTTAATCTTACTCATTACGCTTACATCAGCCTTGCACTCTTTGCGGATCTCCACATTCCTCACACGATCAAACATGGTTTTACCACACATACGCCTCAGGGATCTCATTTCAACAGCATTTAATCTACTTTCATCCTTTCTTTGCCAGTTCCATGCCTCACTTCCATATATCAAGGTAGGTACCAGCACTCCGTTGTGGACTGCTAACTTCGCTATTCGCTATAAACAACATACGTACAAATAAAAATGCTTAAGTAATACCGAGGCAAAAAATTGATGGGTAATTTGAAAAAAAGTCTATATTGAAATAAGATAATAATGGCACTGTTAAATTATATACCCACCTAGTTATTTCACTTTTATATAAATGTAGTTATTTTTTTTCTTTTACACATAAAGCAGGTAAAAATCTGAATCTGAAAATCTGAATTAGTCATTTCGTAGACACCTATATAAAAAATGAGAATCTAAAAAATTCTCATTTCTATTTGTGTAAACGCTCCTCAAATACGATTTAATATCAATGGAGGTCAGTGGGCTGCTTTCAATACAAAATATTAAATATATTTATTCATTCTTTGATCAATTTACTTTTAATCCGCCCTTCCTTCCCCCGTTTACCCGACTATGAATGGCGTGTACTATCTGTATGTATACATTTCCCTGCATCTATCGATATAAATCAGCCAACCACGCGAATGGAATTTCGTATCACCCGTTTTTCTTTCAATTTACGTATTGCGTATCAATCTTCGTGGGTATTTCCTCGCTGGAAGCAATTCAAGTGGATTAAATCAAGTTAATCTATTTCAGAAAGCTGTAAAAAATTCCCATTCCATTTTCAAAGTTTTCGTGGAAAGATTCGTTAATGAAAAAAAAACGAGATTTGTCTTCGTGGCACAGTGAATTAAATGACATATTTATTTTCCTCGGCGATAGTTAAATAATAATTTTTTTCAATGCTTTTCACAAAGTGCTAACTGAATCTCAAATAATTTTTGATAAAAACCCTGGTAACCCTATGTGGTGTGACATTATAACTGAAAACAATAAAAAAAAGTCAACACCACTATTTATTTTTACGTTTTTACTCGACAACCTTGTTTAGCTTGTACGCTAGTTTAAATCAGGTTTAACATTTACGTTAACCCTTGCGGTCGTAAGGCGCGCCTCGCAAGATAATGTCATTAGGATATCAATCAACAGTCAATATTTTACAACCCTTTTTGTCTGCAAGCACAATCTCTTCGTCTAAAATATTAATGAATGTGAAAAAATTGCAAATTTTTTAAAAATACATCGATTTGAATTTCGATTTTGTTTTCGTAAATGTATAAGATGGCCTTCGAAGCGTAATGGGTGCCTAATTTGACTTGTAAATAAGGTTGAAAACTTATTCCAGGGTACGTATATGTATTCAATTTTCTTTTTGAATATGTACATTTACTTGAATTTGACTTTGTTTTCGGTAATGAATTAATGTAAATCTCGGTATTGGAAATTAATCCATCTCCCGACATCCGATCAAGCTGAAACTCATCAGATAGACTCGTTGTCGATAACAATGCATTCCAACTTTTGACTCTAGTCCCTGGGGAGGAAGGTTCAATCAATTTTTATTAATTTCTTAGTTTTAAAAGATATTTTAAAAGTTCACAGCAGTGAAGAGCCAGTACCTGGGCATGAAATTTCAATCATCACTCAAACAAACAAAAACACCCCCATTAATAAAAATAGACGCATTGTATTAAAAAAACCGTTTTTTACGGGTTGATCAGTGTGCCGAATAATAACATGCAATAAAGTTTGTATGGGAGGGCACGTCTAATGTCTTTTACATCCTACTTAGTTTTTTTCTTTCGCTAACGATGCTGAAATGACTCTTTAACGATGCGTTATCCATCTGAAGTCCATTCAACTGGAAAATGTGGTACTTTTCTCAGTCTTGCCAGACCTATACTTTCGCTTAACGTTGTCGGTATCTGGAGAAAAACATTGTTTTGTTTTTCTCATCCTGGGTATGATTTTCTCTCTAGTGGTTAAACCTCCGTGAAAATTCACACCTACATGAAACGTCAATGCAATATCCAATGAGTTTCTCGATCGTCCATTTTTATTGCAACTGGAGACATTACAAGAAAAATCATCAGTGTATAAAAAAAGTTATCTATTAGATTTTCCGGAATCTGTCAAATTGTATTTGGTATCATTTTAGGTTAGAATTAAATTTCTTATTATTAACGAGTTCGTCACTACATTGTTTATTTTATTAATCATCGTTAAATTTAGGCAGTTCGGTATTAATTACGTCATGCACAATATTTATATATTTTAAATTTTTAGATTTAATTTCGTTCTACTTGTTTTTTTTATTTTAAATTTTAATTTTGAGTGAAGGCCATTTTAACCTTCAATGGCATTGTTTTTTTTAAACTATTTTTGAGTACTGATTAGGAACGTAAAAAAAGAGTATTAACATTTTTTTCGAATATCTAAGTATATTATTTGGTACTAGAATAATGATAATGTGCAAATCGAAGAGCAAAGTAACCTCGAATTTAATCATCAATATGTTTTTTTAGAACACTCGCGCGGTGACATTTTATATTTATTAATAGATTTTTCACTGTGTGTTTCAAATTTTGTAAATTTCTCTCATCCAAATATAATACATTGAAAATTATAATCGAAATAACAGGCACACCTCTACAAAATCGACTTATACACAATACACACTGCAGTGAACCTCAAGGTAGTCATAATTTCACTGGACTGCAAATGTAGCCAGCCGCACTACGGGTTTAAGTGGAAATTTATGATAGATTGCTATTTTTAATCTCACGTAAGAGACTTTCGTATATACATTTTTTGTACTTTATTTTTGTGTTCATCGTATTGTGATTTATACGAATTGTAAAGTTGAACATTTGAAGTATTTACACTGTGGGGCGGTGGGTAGAACGCTCGGTTAGCAGTAGAACTAAACGATTCCGAAACTCATACCGAATACCAACGGAATACAAACGAAAGGTCTGTACTCTAAATACTGTGGTTTATAAACAAAGTTAACAAAGTGTTTCTCTTATCGAATCCTCATTCTTCAGCTTCAAAGCTCCAACTAATTCTCCCCTACAGTATGCTTAGTTATAATTTATTATGAAACTTATTTTAGTCGATCCTTCGTAGAATGAAAACAAAATAAAAATCCCTAAATCGGTAGAACAAATAATAATCACGCATAATGATCTCACTAGAGAACTATTCCCATTACCAAACACCTTCAAGTATAAAAGTTTTCCATTTATTTCTGATCTGCCTATTAGTTGGTCTAGACCCTCTGAACTAATAATTCCCGCTTTCTGCCATTGTTTCTCAGCTGGTCGCTTTTCATTTGGGAAACTTTTACGGAGACGCCGCGGCCGCACCGTTACACGTGCAGGAGTTTACTCTGGTGAAACGTGTTAACCTCTGTGATTATACAATTCATACAATGGCGTCGTTTATTGAAGGGTTAATCATTTATTAACTTCATTAAAAGGGTGTAAAATCAATAGGCTTTATTGCCTAATTTCCGTAGATTTTATAAGTTTTTCTGCCTATGACTTATTAA
The DNA here is from genome assembly GCF_061612785.1 of Hesperophylax consimilis. Lineage (NCBI taxonomy): Eukaryota > Metazoa > Arthropoda > Insecta > Trichoptera > Limnephilidae > Hesperophylax > Hesperophylax consimilis. The sequence continues at coordinate 8,900,682 of NC_142841.1, read as the reverse complement.
ATTCTTGGCTTTGAACAAGGAAATTGCGAGTTTTAACCGTGGGCAAAATAAACGAGACCCGGCATAGGAACCGTAGGGATATTTCATGAAGAGTTTAAAGATTATAATATGTTGTTTTATATTTGCACACCGTTTTTAGAGTGAAATTGCTTAAAATAGCTTTCGAGTACAGTGACAAGATCTCAATAGCATGGTACTCCTCCCCACATTTCCGCCCCACTTTATTCCCCAAGAGGGGGTTTCCATAGTTCCACGTGGAAATGCGTATTGCTGATTAATTATGAAGCCTCTTCAAATTATTGGTAATCCCGTTAAAAACGGGACTGCGGGCCGCTTCCTGATAAACTTATAGTAAATTCGTAATAATCATCGTCAGTGGACATCTTTAATTAATAATCTTAACAAATACAAAAGATTGTTACTGAGACAGTTTTTTTTTTATTTTTTTTTAAAAGAAAGACAAAAATTCCCGGATTACGAATAACCTGACACTATTTGAAACTCTCCTACTACCACCACAGTAAGCTGAAAATGTTGCTTGTGTTGTGATGGAGGATTTAGCCAGCCGAGGAATTGAACACACTACGCCTGGGAGGGACCCAAACGCGATGTCAACTCAGCCACCGACCATTTAGTTGATAAATATGTTCTGTATTAATATATATTTTTTACTATTCATTTGTAAAACCCCCTAAAAAGGTGTTAATAAAGTAATAATAAATAAATAATATCGGAACACGTGTTCGTGCACCTGCGTTTGACTTAGTAATATATAATGACGTAATGCGGAAATGTTAGGATTTTTATGAACACGTGTTCCGACGTCATGAACAATACATAGGCATTTTAATAAAAATTTATCAGGAAGCCTATCAATTCATTCGTTAAGGGTATGAATACGAATAATTTAAGAAATTCTTAATAAATTAGCAATATTTTTTATCAGTAAGTTTTCTCTTGGAAGATTTTACGGTTTCACATTTTCTATATGAATCACGTAGTTTGATCCTTTAAACTTATTTGCACACCGATTATTATCCCCTCAAATACCATCCTGTCACAGATCATTATAGATGGACATTTAAGTTGGTGATAAATGGCTGTACCCACACGCGAAGAAATTACTCGATGTGAAATTTCGAATACAGCGTATTACCTTAAAATCTTCAACAATCTGTTATTATAAAACACGAGTCGGCATAAAGGCTTCCTGTTCTACGGGCACGGGTTATAGGAATCAGACAAAGGGTATTACTCCAAGTACGGCATGGCAGTGTGTTCTCCTCGTGTCGTGACGGGGACGGGAGGGGTATTGATCCACCCGGCCCCCGAGTCTACCCCGAGTCAACCCGCCCCCGCTTGGCCCCCAAGGCCGCCCCCGCCCGGCAACCGACCGTGGGGGCGCGGGCCCCATCCCAGCCGGCTCCGAAGTCCTTGAGCGAGAAACGTGCCGGAGCTATACTCTGCGATCTTCTGGAAATTTCACCCAGTTAAATATATCTGGTCCCCCTTACCCGACGACTGTGATAATCATTTGTTGGAAATTCCCGAAGCATCTCAATCTCCAAACTAATTGAGACAAATTTCAGGACTCTTGTTTATACTTATTTATCAATCTCGGCAGTTAAGCTAAATAGACATCCGAGATAATATAATTTTATAATTTTTACCGATTTATAATTTTATTAATAAAAAAATCTACGTGGATATTCTTTGCAATTCTTTCTTCCGACGGAACACCTTAGACAAATATAGTTATTAAAAATACTAATTTTTGCAGTCGATGCATGGATGATGTGAAGTATTCCTGCGTAATGCGTAAAATTATTAAGTTTCAATGAACTTTTCATTTTTAAAATTGGATCTTACGTAAGTTATTTAAGTTAACTTAAATAAGTATTAAATCATGCCAGTAACTATTTTACTTACCAATCGTGTAATGTTCTGATCATCTTTATGTTAACCTTTATAATATGTACCTATTACTTTATTATTATTAATATTTTAATAAGTATGTTAAACAAACATTACTTAACTTTATGTTTTTTTTTCTTCATCTTTTTTGTACTAAATATGTATACTAATTTGTCCATATTTGGCTGTCCTAAAACTGGAATTCCTCCTAGTTGGACAATCAAAACATTTTACAAATGTACAATATGTATCTCCTGTACTGAATAAATTTTAAAAAAGATAACTAATTTCTGAACATCTCTTATTATTATTATCTACAAAATAACTAATCGTTTAAATTTCTATTTTGTATATGTTCATGATTACAATTATTTAGCCTTTCTTATAACACTCGAGCACTACTTTATGTGATTTTGAATTAATAAGTATAACATTCAAGAACCCCAAGATTAACGTATAATTATACTCAATATTATTTAGTATGTACTTTCAATAATTATGAACTTAGAGTATGTATATAAATATCATATAACACTCGAAACTCTCGAGGTCAAATCCGTTTGATTTAATAATCCATCACCAGCATCCTATAGCTGACCGTTCTACAATATTTAAGGAGATTTTAATTAGAGGCTAATATCTCACTATTTAATTTATAAAATAGTTAGCGATTTAGTTTCACCAAATGCATTGTTGTAGGTACCTACTTATATTCACATTCTTATTTAAACTGCATAACTTCGACTTTAATTCTACTTCCATATCTCATTCCGTATATTCATATCCGACTTCTTCTATCATTCAAACCACTCTCTAAACACTCCTGGCACTAATAAACACTCCTGGCACTAATAAACACTCCTGGCACTAATAAACACTCCTGGCACTAATAAACACTCCTGGCACTAATAAACACTCCTGGCACTAATAAACACTCCTGGCACTAATAAACACTCCTGGCACTAATAAACACTCCTGGCACTAATAAACACTCCTGGCACTAATAAACACTCCTGGCACTAATAAACACTCCTGGCACTAATAAACACTCCTGGCACTAATAAACACTCCTGGCACTAATAAACACTCCTGGCACTAATAAACACTCCTGGCACTAATAAACACTCCTGGCACTAATAAACACTCCTGGCACTAATAAACACTCCTGGCACTAATAAACACTCCTGGCACTAATAAACACTCCTGGCACTAATAAACACTCCTGGCACTAATAAACACTCCTGGCACTAATAAACACTCCTGGCACTAATAAACACTCCTGGCACTAATAAGTACAAACTTTGAAATTTTCAGCGATATCGGTCGATTACTTTCGAGTTTTGCGAGCACAAATATCAGCAAGATGAATTTTTATATATTTAGATTATTTTCTGTCAATTATGCTTTGTACGAAATTGAATGTTTTCCTACTTTTTACGTAAAATTATACGACACAATAATTTCCATAAAAAATAACTAATAAAATGACACATTCCCCATGCACACAAGCCTAGCTTTGTTATGGTGGTACATCCTATGCATAAAATTGGGTGAAATAATTACTATATTTTCTGTAAATTATGTAACATTATTTTTTGTAAATAAATAAAAATAATAATAATAATCTATCCAGCTCTTGATTCTTTGACGTTTGTCTGTTGAATTCAAGTGCCTGGATATTGTTAGAAAATCAAAGAGATTTATGCATATAAATACACGAGCAGCTTGCAAAGTTGGGAAATTTTTTTATTTATACACGTGTATATCCACTCCAGCGATTGGTGTCATATATATACATTCACCATATTATTTAATTAATATCATTCATCAAAACATTAATTGGAAACATATGAAACTGCTTACTGAGGTTTAAAACCAATGAATCCACGTGGATTTCACCGTTTATACCATATTTTAGGTTCTATAAATTTTGACACATTATGACAAGCGATCGGTCAAAACGTTTTGGCAAACTTGGCATAGTATGCCAAAAATCACTCGAGTGGCGATTATAACTTATTTATGCGTATTTCTTTTCCAGATTGTATCATTTTGGATTAGCAGCTCTACCAGCCGACTTAAGGTAAGTTTTTACATACTGTTTCTAAAATACGGAGATATCTGTTGTTGGCGCATTAATAGGTATTTTAATTGAGAAACATAATTTGTGATGCTCACTTGTGTGGATATTTTTACTCGGTCTTTGTACTTAAGTCGACTGTACGCAGTCAGTACCCTTCGGGCGAGTTATACAGCCAACCTTGAGCCTTCTACCGCCGCCCATAGCCTCGACCGGCGGGGGCGGATGGGGCATGCCGCCCACTGCGAAAGCTCCCAAGATATTTTGCGAATTAGTAAAAAATCCCCACAGGACGATATTTTATTATCAAAGAGAGCAATATTTTTCATGTGGTGCCTTTATATCAAAATCTTTACCTCTGTTATGTTGTTGTTTCGAGTCCAGCTTTGATATTATTTCTTCAGCAGTTAGTAACTCTGCGAAAGCTCTGTCTAGCATATTGCTCGGAATAAATTACACGCTAAAATGGTGCGGCTTTTTCACGCGGGGGTGTAATTTATTTCCACTTTTTGAAATGTAAAGGGAGCCCGGTTCAGCTTGAATGAAGAAAGGTGACGCGGGGACCATTTATCAAACTCGGATGCCAAGGATACGTAACGGGAGGAGACACTTATTCTCCGGAGATTTATAACCGAACAGGGTTGAAGAATTTTTTTGAGAAAACTTAATTTTTTATATTCACTTTTATTGGGAAAGTTTAATCGATAATCAGTATCAAACATTATCTCATTTACCTAAATTATTTACCTAAGTATGAAGAAAATTTTGAAGTACTTTCAAAATTTTAAATGCATTTTAAATATATACATGTAATTCGCTAAAGTATCTTATCTCCTCAACACATATTACAGCTCAAGAAACTTCAAAGTAGTTTTTCTCACCATTGGTGTAATGTATTGGTGTAAGTATGTATTTCCATGATTTACATACATATTTACTGGGTTCCGTGAAAAACACAGAAAATGTTTCCAACCGCTCGCCCTGTACGCGCTCGGAAAGCTTAACGTATTGGATTGATTTATGCGAAGATCCCGACCATACTCCGGCTCGGTTAGTGTTTGAGAACATATTACCCATTTATCATGGTATCCCATTTGTAATCCACTTATTCAATTTCATCTTTAATAAACTTTCCCGGACCACGGAATTTCAGGAAAAGAGGAAGCTGTAAAAATCAAAGAAAATTGATTACGCTTTCTTCACTGACATTTATAGACTTTGACGAGAAAATTCTACAAGACCGCATTTATAATATTCGAGTTACTTTCGGAAAATATGATATAATTTTTGTATAAATAAACCTTCTCAAAATATTTTGATTGATAATATAATCTTACAAAAGTTTTTAACACGGAATTTTTAAGTGTTAAATTAAATTATCACATTTTAATGCTTTATTTGACGATTAATTGGAATGTCGTAAAGATCTCATCTGTGTAACTGGCTAACAAATTGATGTCATCAACACTTTGAAATTATAATAGAAATGGTTTATTTTTACCTACTTAATCGAAAGTTACATCAACTTGGGTGTTAATTTTCAAAATCATCTTCGGCATTGCGCATGGATCTACTGAATATGGCTGTAATGGATTAAATATTCATGAATTATTGTATATTACAGAATAAATAGCCCGTGAGTCAGAGAGCTGGTTTTAAAGTAGTCATGTTTATATTCGTATACCAACGAGAAGTCACACTTGACACAATCAATTCGATTCTAGGCCAGTACTTAACTAATTGAATAGTCGCCGGTCACAATATTACCACTGTTTCGTAAAACCTATGTCTATCCCCACCCTAATCGGGTCACATGTATTATTTAATTACACAATTCAGAGCTAAACTCTCCTTTGTAATTTTTAGACATTCACAGTTCGCGACATTTAAATAACTAAATGTGTAAAAAATGTAAACAACTTGGAATTTGTAACCTTTTTAATGTAATTTAATAAAAAATCTCTACTTCAAATGAATCCTACATTCTCCACTCTTTTAAAATGAATATCAATTCTTCTTTTGCATAGTAAAATAGCAAATGTAAAATCAATGTTAGTGTTTTTACTATATTATCTAGTGTACAAAGTCATAAACTTTTTAATAAAATGTGAGTTGAAGTGCCCGCCAAGTAAGTATGTTTTTCTGTTTGTAAATAATAAAATTAGATAGAGCCTATGAACTCATAATAGTTGAATGCACTGCGGTGCAAGGCGATGGGTCGAGAGAGTCCTGCTGAAGAGGTCAAAAGGTCTCCCTCAACCAGTCTCTCTCGATCGGGCACTCCGCGCACTAGGTGGCAAATTCTTCGCCGCCAAGAAATAAATCACCCCATGAACCCGGTCCCCCTGCTAAGTCATCAAACGTAAACGTCAAATATGATTTAAGATTTTCACGGCGAAGAGTATTTTTGTTATTTATTTTTGGGGTGTTATGCCGTGTTGCGCTAACTCCTTCTTTAGCCAACATTTCGGACAGCATTGCAGTGTGTTAACCGATAACACATCTGCCCTGATGATGGACACTGAAATACTGTCCGAAACGTTGGCTAAAGAAGGAGTTAGCGCAACACGGCATAACACCCCAAAAACAAATAACAAAAAAACGTAAACGTGTTTAAAAAACAAAACATAAACTTTTTATTTTTTATGAGTTTTGTGAAGTTTTTGATGGATTTATGATTAAAACTTTATAACTTACCACCCTAGAAAAGTTGGTGGATTTGAACGCATGAGTGTCCTTGCATTACAGCAGGTAATATACGAAATAAATGTTGGTCTTACCCGATCGGCATTTGGCGCCAATTTCTTTTAACGTTTTAAAGATATTTTAAAAGTTTACAGCCATTTAAGAGCAAGTCCCTGGGGAGGAAGGTTCAATCCCCAGTCAGCCGAAAAATAAAATTCTTTGAAATTGGCTACTACTAAACAAGGTCGAAAATTGAACAGTTAAAAATTGAAAATTGTATTATGTTAAAAATTTTTTTTTTTTTACATTTTCCATAATAACGTAATATTATTCTCAAGGAAGTACCTACCTGTGCACGTTTGTACTTTACATAGGAAGTTGTGACCTGCTTTGTAACCGTAGTTTGCTCTCTGTACGATAACAATATGTCGCCTTGTCACATCACTTACTTAATAACATGCAACCGTGTCAGCTTTCTTTTCGTTGCGGCCCGAAATGATTTAAAATATGAAAAGGCCTTGTTTGCCTTCTTGCGCTCGCAATGGCGGATCGATTTCATCTCGCGGTGTGTCAAATGTAGTCCGAGTGTGTATGGTTACTAGTTACCTTTAATGTAACGCCTCTCCTAGCAAGGATCACTGATAGTGGTGTTGTCAGTGGCGGCTCGTGAATCTGACTTTGGATGGGGCACATAATTTATACTATTTAATAAATAAAATAAAATACATATCGTGAAATGAAACACAGATCGCAGTTTTCATAATTTTCCCATAAAAATAAATATTTTTTTTAAATTCATCGTTTCATACATTTGCTTACCTACATCCAAATTATGAAACTAAATCAAATTATAAAGAGGTTGTTTTTGAGCCGTAAACCCATGGAATATCTAAATAGTATAAAATAAAGTCGCTATCTGTGCGCTTAGATTTTATAAACTACGCAATGTATTTTGACAGGGTTTTCATATATATATATATATATCATTTAGAGAATTTCTTCCTGAAGGTTTATCTATTTATATAATAATAGCATATTATATTTATAGAAAGTAGAGAAAATTCGATATTTTGTAATTATGTCGTAAAAAAATATTTTCGGGAGCTTACATTACTATCCCTGGCTAAACCTTATGAGATACATCAAAATAATGTACTACGGAATTGTATATCTTAAAAAGGCCTACAGAAAAATCCGCTTTGATATATGTCTATCTCCCAAAAATAACCCCGGCATCGGCGGGTACACGTTAGCTATTACATTAATAAGTGTATTACATTAATAATAGGTATAGAATGTCTATCAGCCTATAAACACATTATTATTAAATCTGTATGTCAAATATGAACTTGGCAAACATTAAAAGGAGTATGTGCGAACTATTTCTACTACTCTACAAAATACGTTTAAATAAATAAATATTATAATACTTAGTTTAATATTGTAGTACTTAACTTAATATTATAGTACTTTGTTTAATATTATAATACTTATCTTAATATTGTAATACTTAGTTTAATATTATAATGCTTGGTTTAATATTGTGATACTTGACTTAATATTGTGATACTTGACTTAATATTGTGATACTTGGTTTAATATTGTAATACTTAACTAAATGTTTTTCTATTAGACTTTTTGTCGATTCTTATCCTAATTAGTCCAGTCAGTGGGGGATAAAAAAGGGCTCCACCTTGCAAAAGGTTAGGTAGTAGCGATTTTCACATATGTTGTTAAGATTGGGACTCTAAAGAAAAAAAAAGTTTTCGACCTTGGGGGGGTCGAGCTCGATCCGCCATCTTGGATTGAAGGTGCCAAAATTTGGTTTTTTCAAAATAATTATGAAGTGGTCGATTTTACAACCAAATTTTTAAAGGCAAACTTGAAGACAACTGAATTACCTACATTTTTTGTAGAAAGTTTTTTTTGTAAGTCTATATAGGTAACGAGTTACAGCGGTTGAAAGAAGAAAATTTTGACAAAAAATTGTAAAACTTCAGTTTTCTTGATAAATTTTGTACGAACATATTACACACTATCATTTTAACGTATTTCTACGTTACAATATACTTATATAGCATCATCCGTGTGCTCGATGACGTTGATTTGTTATAGTGGGATCCTAGTCTACAGCTGACTTGGCAACACTGATTGAGTCCTGGTTACAGGACGTTGCCTGGATGCTCATGTCTATTGTCTGTAGATGTTCTTTTCGATGAAACAATGCCAGTTCAAGTTTCAATGAAAATAACAAAGTCCGTCTGATTTCGATGCTTACAAAGCAATTTATACTGGATGATTTTACAGTTAAACAGGCTGAAGAAGATGCTGATGAATTGATTGTCAATACTGCGATTTCCTTGTGTTCATCATATGACGCTGTTTTCATTATTGGCGAAGACGTTGATCTCCTAGTTCTGCTGACAGCATTAGCACCACCCAAAAGTAGTATATATCTTCGCAAACCTGGGAGAGGCAAAACTTTTGAAAGACTGTATTCCGCGAATAGTGTGAAATACAAAGAGGCGGCTGAGAATATTCTGTTTCTTCATGCCTTTAGCGGCTGCGATACAACATCGTCCTTCTTCAACCAAGGAAAAACAAAATGTTGTTTGCTTGTGCAAAACGACACAAGACTCAATGCCATGATAGGAATCTTCAAACAACATAATGCAACACCAGAAGACATAGCAGTTGCAGGAACACGCTTTCTTGTTGCTTTGTACGGGGGTGACATGGATAAGAAAACCTTGGAAGAAGTCCGCTACAAACGTTTCGCAAAGTCGACAGCAAAAAGCAAATTCAATCTTGCCTCTTTGCCACCAACGAACGACGCTGCACGGTACCATGCATTTAGAACGTACCAACAAGTCCAAAAATGGTACGGAATCCAAAAAAATCCAGAAAACTGGGGCTGGAAACGTGACACCAACGGGCTTGTTCCAGTAAGAATGACAAAGAAACCAGCACCCGAGACTTTATTAAAATTTATTTCATGCAATTGTAAAAAAGGATGCGGCGTTGCATGTAGCTGCAGGAAAGCTGGATGTGGGTGCTGTAATGGTCAAACATGCCGAAATTCGCCAGAGGTTCACATCGATGTCGAGGACGAAGAAGAAGAGATTTTGTCAATGGAAGCCCAGAATCTCAGTATCACAGGCAGTGAGTTAGATGATGACATTGATGACGAAGACTGTTATTAAGTAACATAATTTATAGTAACATAATTCATAGTAATGTAACATAATTTCGAAATCTACCATCGCTGGTATATCTGTGGAGTAGACCTACTGGGGATACCACAATAAAAAAATGCGACATGTTCTCTACCTCATGGTGGTGTGGAAATGAGTTAACAAAATTATTATAATTATGTAATGAATAACCCGAAAACATTACAAAGTTGGGAATTTCATCATTTTTTAGAAAAATATTCACATCTCCGCCACTGTAACTCGTTATCTATTAGACTTACAAAAAAAAACTTTCTACAAAAAATTTAGGAAATTTAGTTGTCTTTAAGTTTGCCCTCAACAATTTGGTTGTAAAAACGACCACTTCACAATTATTTTGAAAAAAACAAATTTTGGCACCTTCAATCCAAGATGGCGGGTCGAGCTCGACCCTCCCAAGGTCGAAAACTTTTTTTTTTCCTAAGAGTCCCAATCTTAACAACATATGTAAAAATCGCTACTACCTAACCTTTTGCAAGGTAAAACTCCCCACTGACTGGACTAAATCTTGCGTAATAGAGATTGTTAATTAGAGTTACATAGTTTATAGGCTAATGTGAACAACAATTTCATCCTTTTTTATTCAATTGATTTGGAGGATATTGGCAGATCATATATTTTTATTTCATTTACTTAAATTTCATGTTACCTAAGTTTCGTAAACTCTTGTTTCATGTTACCTATATTTTGTTAACGTATGCATTGTTAAATCTTATATTTTATGTAATCTGTATATTCTTATATATTATGTAAACTCTTTACTGTTATTGTATTTAAAAAACATAATTGCATTGTATGTAAAAGCCCTATGGGCGTTTAAATGAAATAAATAAATATAAATATGTTGTTTTATATATTTTTTAATTTAATTTTTATGTGACTACTCCACACGAGTCTTAAATGCTCCTGACCGTATGGAGTCAATGAGACTATGGCATCCCCAAATGGGGTATGTTTTGAGGCTGAAGGTAGTTGGGAGGGAAAGGAGATGGGGAGAGGAACGTGGAGAAGTACCTGTCTATTCAGGTCTGATTACAAAACACGACTAAAGCCATTTCAAGCAAAGTTTCAATTATGAATGTTGGTCTTACACCAGGGCGATACTGAGAGTATCTTCCACTCTGGAACGCGTAACCGCGACCTCCGGATTGCTAGTCGAGAGCCTTACCCATCGTCACATATATCGAAGTGTTCAAAATACACATTTTACATTATGCCCGAGCGCTGATGTACTACGTTTACAATTGTGTAAACTGGTGTTGACAGTCGACAGTAATTCATTTACAAATCATACATCTCGCAATTGCTTACTAATGTATTGTTCTTATAAGTATCTACTAATTTAGATATTCAGTTCTTAAAAAATGTGGGTAGGGTTTAAATATGCCTGAGTGCCCTTGTCGAGTAGGTACTGCCTCTTCATAATATTATGAATACATTTTTCTTTGTTTTGTCTATTGAGTTGTAGAGAGCTGTTGGTCCGAGTACCGGGCAAAGGCATTCCAACTTGATACAGGGTTTTCCAATAAGAGGTGTCATTTTGATATTCAATCGTAAAAGATCAATGGTTTCGTTGCTTGTGTGGCACGTAGCGCCGTCTTGTTGAAAGTAAAGGTTGTCCAAATCAATACCATCCAATTCCGGCCATAAAAAATCATCCCTCGAAAGCGCAATCCATTCACCGTAACAGTTGCTCCAGCCTCATTTTCGAAAAATTAAGGTCCAATGACTCCGCCGGACCATAAACCGAACCAAACAGTCACACGTTGAGGATAGAGAGGCTTTTCAACAATAACTCTTGGGTTTTCCGAGCCCCAGCTGCGACAATTTTGCTTGTTGACGAAGCCCCTGAGGTAGAAATGGGTCTCATCACTCAAGATGATTTGCATTTGATTCACTCAAGTGAATTTTAATACTTTCAATGCGTTGTTGTAGCATGTATTGTTCCATTTTTATTAATGGCGTAGTCAAATGTCAAAAAATGACAGCTTCAAAAGTAACATCCACCGAAATAGCGGGCTATTCAAAATAACACCTCTTATTGGAAAATCCTATACATGTCGTGGATTTTACAAAACCATGTATACAAGTTGGGAAATTATTCGTCGATTTTCTTGTAGTCAAATAATGAAAAACTCTTAATTTTTGTTAATTCAGAGAAACTTTCACAATGATGTGGTTTATTACCTCAGGTGTTTTTTAAATGTTTCTGAAGTGAATTCTGTCAGTGTTTTGTCAACTTCGAAATTGATTTATGTGCATTTATAAATTAATATATTTTTAACGTTATACCCACCAATGTAATATATCACTGAAAAAGAAGACAATACTAATAAAACTCAACGAAATAGAACAAGACACAGAAAAATAAAAAAGATAACGAAATCGGAATCGAACCCAGGATCTCTTGAGAGAGTATCTCTCATGCACACACACGCATTTTTCTGAAATTGAATGATATTATGCTTTTAAAAAATTGCAGTAGTTAATTTACGAAATATTATGCTTTTAAAAAATTGCAGTAGTTAATTTACGAAACAAATATCTGTTCTTTCCATTTAGAATTTGGCTTAATCCTCTGTCGAACAAAATACATTAATTAATAATAATAGGTGTATTATCGTAAAAATACAGATCTTTGTTTCTTGCCTGTTGATTTTTTATGTACAAAAACTACTAAGATTTTCTACTTATCACGTATCTTAATAACTAGCTAGTATCTCCCATGAACCGCTTGATCTACTGTGTTGTAAACGTTGTCAAAAAAATTGACGCCTTGACACCTATTAAAATGTCAATGGTACTTCACTAGGTACGGAATGTATCAAATACATATCATTAATTGTAGCATTAACCACAATTCCATAGATCGAGAACCTAACGATATCATTTACCTTACAATAGAGTTATTCTTTGCAATTTGCCATCGTAATAATCAGCCGGCACAACGTAGAAAGTGATAAGTTTTCCATTGTGTTACGTAGATTTCATATGTATTGTAGTTGATTTTTCTACTAGGTGGTTCCCTTTAGTGGTGGATGGAGCGTTGGATTGTGCTAACGGCTTAATGTTGTGTCGTGTTGTGCTAACGGAAAAGCAGGGCGCTCGTGAATTAACACACAGAGAAAGGAATTAAACTAGAAAACCGAATTATTCAGAGCGAGAGCTTTCGCAACAAATCTCCGGCACGGCTGTACGCAGCGAACGGATAACTAGCTTGCTCTATTGTATGCTTATTTGTGCGGAATTTCGACTGGGACTTGGACGGAATCAGTCTGATATGAGGAAACATCGTTTATTATCGTTATGCTAAAATAATAGGTTACGATAATCGGAATCAATTACCCTGTTCTTATTCAATTCGACTTTTATGGGCCAACATGATGAATACTCCACTATTCATAAAAAAAGTTTTATTACATCTATTTTAATTTCACTTTTATTTTTGATGATGAATGAATGCATATCTTGGAAGCGGAAACCAAGCAACGATTGAGCTGAAAGCGCTGTCGATGACAATGCATTTTTTCAATTTTGGCGATAATCATGTACACGAGGCATCCCAGCGTTTCTCTAAATTCGGACGATATTACAGCATCCAATATACGACATATATGTCAGTCCTACATAATCGGCATCTGGCAAGGTCGGCAGTGCGGTTGACTCCGGTCTCTGGGAAGAAGGTTCCAATCCTCAGCCAAACAAATTTATTAGAGCTTTAAAATACATTATAACATAGATGTATTGTAGAAGAAGATAAAACCTTTTTTCCGGTTCATTTAAATAATAATACATTATTATTTGTTGAATCCATACAAGGTTTGAACTATGAACACATCCTACTGCATCAAGGCTCCCCGCAATGCGTGATTCGAGTGTTTAAATTCTTATTTACTCGTGCATTGCATTTTATTATAATTTATTATTAATTAAACCGATCCAAAGGTCACGCCGGGGTTCAAGTCAATTTTAATTGAAGACGACGCCACTTCGTCCTAAAATGAAGAACACGTATTGAAAAAATTACATTAAATATTTATTAAGTAGTGCTGCATAAAATATTCTACTATGAATAAGGTCGCCATTATTTGTTTCAAAACTCGTGTGGCTAGGTATTACACATTGGCGAAAACTGTAACCGCTTTGCGAAACTTATCGAAAAACTCCGATAGCCAACTATATATTATAAATAGATCACTGATATAGAAAACACTAGATTGGCCTTTATAAAAAACAAAATAATCATGCTTCTAATAGTTTGAATAACAGACACTGATCTTTCACCATTCAGTTGCAATCGACCGCATCTATTATAAAGTTATTTTATTTGTTTTACGTCATCATTTATTTATAAATCGAGACAACTGTCACTCATAGTAACTAATTTTTATACCTAGAACGCATTCTGCCGAAATAAGACCTGTTTTTGCAAGTTTTTTTAGCTTTATCTGCCTCGCAATGATAGTGAGAAATGAGACTTTACCATCTGTCTTTTTACAATTCAATTATTAATAAGGGGCCAAAAACGAGAGATATTTTGGCCCACAAAGGTTTTCACTGTAACTTGGGTTTTGAATCCCGGGGGATTTCAGGAATATTTTCATGTGGGGGATTTGCCGGAATGGGGGTTTGAAAAAAAAAACGCTAAAAAGATCCTATTTGAATGGCTCTCAGGACTCTCCATAGTCTACGTTTTTACTATCTTATTGTGTTTTATTAAAGTTTTCTTAAAATAATTATTACGTTACGTTTTCAATTTCTTTATATGATATTACCAATACCGATTAATTAATAAAAAATGTCATTGAAATGTTAGCATTATTTCTCTCGTGTCTAGGATGAACAAGTATGTATGAAGAGTGAGTTAATGATGAATGTAAGTAAGTCTAAAGTAATGGTCTTTGAGAGAGAGAGTACGAAAACAGTGTGCAATATAGTTGTGAATGAGGAATACTTGGAGCAGGTGGATGAGTTTGTGTATTTAGGAAGAATGTTTACGAGAGATGGGAAGGCCGACAGAGATATTGAAAGAAGGGTAATTGCAGGTAACTCCATTAATGTAGGACTGAACGCAGTTGGTGCTAACAAAAAATTGTCCAAAGAAGCGAAGTTAGCAGTCCACAATGCAGTGCTGGTACCTTCCTTGATGTATGGAAGTGAGCTGTCAGAGAAAGGATGAAAGTAGACTGAATGCTGTTGAAATGAGATCCCTGAGGCGTATGTTTTGTAAAACCATGTATGATCGTGTGAGAAATGTGGCGATCCGCAAAGAGTGTATGGCTGATGTAAGAGTAATAAGTAAGATTAAGAAAGGGACGCTTAAATGGTTTGGGCATGTAAGCGATTGAGCGAAGAAAGGGGTGTGAGGAGAATATATGATGCGAATCGTAGCAGAAGTCGAGGACGCCCGAGGAAGACATGGCACGATCAAGTGAATCAGATACTCGAGTCGGGCCATATCAAGAGTCAAAATAATAGAAGAGTATGTATGAGACGATGTATGAACGTGAATTGGACAAGAAGTGTGTGCCAAGACCGAGTTGTTTGGCGGTTTGTCCTCTCTGCATACCAGCGTAATGGTTAGTTAGCATTATTTCAGATTAATACCATTTAATAGAAATTACGCCGGATTTCTAAATTCTATCCCGCGATCCAGCGGAATTTGCAAACCAAAACTGTAGCACCACAGCGTACTGTAATTACAGTGTTACGGATTGTTTGACTCAGTCTTTCACAAACATATAGGTACATCTTGGAAATGAATTTTTCAAACCGTCAACGAAAACAATGTATGGTGAATACCAAGGTCCAATCTAGTTAAGTATATTTGAATGGTAAGGTAGATATAGATAGCATGTTGAGTAGGCGATCGCATTTTCGTGCTTAGTGACACAGATTGTATATGTATTCCGCAGCCCCCGAGTTTCTCAATTTAATAGATACTCGTATCTTATACGCTTACTACTTTATGTTTTTGTTTCTTGATTGATTGACTTTTATTCTTGCGGTTTTAGTTCTTGTTATGGAGCTACTTCGAAAGCTTTGTTATTGCGTTGGACAGGAAAACGTAGGAAAATTAGCTTTCTTTGTCGAAGCGCTCAGGCCGGAAAACTTTTGTGCTATTGGCTTTTGGGGAGTTCGGGGCTGTTCTGATAAATCTGTTATTTTGCTTTCATTCCTGTATATATTGTGCTCAGATTTTTTGTAAAGCATCGTTCTTTTAGATTTTTGCTTGTTAAGTAAACCCAAAATTACTATTTTTTTATTGTAATGCCATCGCTATGTTCTCAGTTTTATAACTTTTCACGGGACGAAAGAGTATATGCAATTTTTTCATCATTTTCACATTATTTGACTCTTGTATGTATACGTATACAAATACGTAACGGGACGGAGCGCAGGCGATGCGAAGAACTGCCAAGCGAGTCTGTCTATTTAAATAATTTTCCTGCTCTTAGGTATCTGAAATTTTTCTATGGTCTTATCTTTATATTAAGTACTTACGCATTTTTATTAAATATTATTTAATTTCACATAATTTACGATTTAAAAACCCTGTCTGATTTATCATTCCCTTATCGTGTATAATTACACGATTCTAATCAACGCCGACCTTGCGCGGACAATAGGTCCTCCAGCCCATGGAAGTACGATCAGTCGTAGTTACCATGAATTATTGCCTTGTAAAAAAATATGCCATCAATATCGCAATGTAGATTATGATCATGGATTCACGTCGATGATGTACCTACCGCCCTATTCAGGGTGACCGGATCTCAGTAAGTACGCAAGCTCCTTTTCAGAGGTATGAAACCCCAAAAACGTTTTTCTCCTTACACGTAACACACGTTCACAGTTGATATTGGCTTCATGTGAACGAGTCGGTTCTGCGGCTCGCATGAGAACCGAGCTACTGTCTTCTGTTTTTCTTCTTTTTCTTAACCCGCCTCAAAACGCTGTCCAACCGTCGGCAATATAGTCCCCCTGTCTCTATACCGAGCAAACAGGAGCGCTTGTGAGGTGTAACATTAAAAAAAAATCTCAACATTTTTTTATGGACTTAATAATTCATCTGTGAGGTGATCTGTTTATCCACATTAGCCAAACCGGATTCAGTTTCAAATTGTTTTCAACCACAATTTCCCCCTGATAAGTCTGAAAATTGTATTAATCCCATATAAATCAGTAAACTTGTAGAAAAAAAGTTATTTCTTTTTTTCCTAATTTTTTAAATTCAATTTTATTAATATCTTTAGTATTTGTGATAATAGTTTTTACTGTGCAATTAATTATAATAATATTACAATCATTTTTGCTGATATTAAATTCACGTAGTATTCATAACTATTTTGTAAATTCTCAAGATTGATTGGTTTAGTACGTGAAAACACCCACATAAAGCCTTACTTTTCGATTATTCTCGATAAGAAAAGAATGAATTCAGAACCTCTGGTTTTCTCAATCAGCCTTATCGATATAATATTTTCAAGGTTCATGCGGCGTTTAAGTAAGCTCGCCCTTTTAACCGCATCTCAGCCTTCTTGCCTCTTGCCTTAAGATTTAACAGTCGAAACAACCTTCGATCACCTGCTTTGTTACCAACAAATAGCTCGATTTCGAACCAAGGGCTCAATAAAATAACTGGAATGCAATAATTAATTTATAACTTTTATGATAGAGCTATGATACTATCCATAGATTGTTACATAAAAAACAGATTTAAATAAATGATAATTGTATTATGACGCCCTTGGAGCTTTTAGAATGCAATGCGCAGGTTTCTGTGGTACCTATACGCAGTTATACAACCTGATTTCATCCGTTTTTTTTTGTAACAAGAAAAAAAACTGTTTTCATCAGGAAAAAATAAAAATAGAACAATGTTCGCCTTTTTTTAACTCTTTAGCCGTGTTTGGTGACCAGATCTGAATAGCTAGATACTACCCTTCCTTGCTCTACCCCATCTCCTTCCCCATCCCACTACCTTCAGCCTCATAACATACCCCAAATTTGGGATGCCATAGTCTCATTGGCTCCCGACGAAAGCAGTTGGGACTCTTGTGCGGTATTCACATAAAAATGTTGTATTGATTCTGGAAATTCCAGATAGAAAAACTATTCATTTTCATGACGCCAGAACTCATCGTGAGACATGTCGGATTTCCTTTTCTGTTATGCAGACAGCTACATAAATTCACTTTTTTATTGCTGTTTCATCTTGACCACTTTGTATTTCGTCTGTTTGTTTTCGTGTTTCGGGTCCGGTGAATTCTGTCAAGGTGGTAGCCGTGCTTCATAGTACCTTTTATTGCCAGATCATAATAAACAACATTACACGAAATCTACTGTTAATAGAAATACTTACTAGTTACGATAAATTATTAAACCCTGTTTTCCGCCTCGACTCTATTGAACGAATGCAAATAACAAACCTTATCTCATAATTTAAGTACCTATCTTACTTCCGGGAATGGATTAAGTCAAATAGTGCGGAATTAATTAAACACATCTTCGATAATATCAAATAGTGATGCACCCCTAAGTTAAATCACTTGACAAATTCCCACATCAACTGACAGCGGCCGCGGCGCTGTGTAAACTCACTCGAAACTTAATGATGAAACTATCTCACGTCTCTCCTGAAACTTGTAATAACAAAGAGGCTGATTCCCCCCCCCTACATCCCTAACTCCTCCCCCCGCTTTCAGGACTGTCAGAAGGCTGTATGTAACCTATATTATATCCTTTATTCAGGTTGTTCCCGATTATAGAACAATTTTGTAGGATGACAACCAATATTATAATGGGAAAATGAATTAGTCCAAGATGTCCTAAAGAGGTAAGATGATATTATGAACCAGTAAATGTTGCCTTATTCGTGGGTCATAATACATTTCTTTACAATAGTTGTACTTGGTAATAGCGAAGTGTTTGGTAGTACATTTTATTTATTTTTATTTAACACCCTTTTTATGCGCCTTTACATATGAATAGTAGAAAGTATAAAATGCATATTTATTATACATAACTTAAC
Source organism: Hesperophylax consimilis (assembly GCF_061612785.1). Lineage (NCBI taxonomy): Eukaryota > Metazoa > Arthropoda > Insecta > Trichoptera > Limnephilidae > Hesperophylax > Hesperophylax consimilis. The sequence continues at coordinate 8,881,736 of NC_142841.1, read as the reverse complement.
TGCCCCAGTAACAATCTTTTGCATTTGTTAAGTGATAAATTAAAGATGACCAGTGACTCGGTATAGTTTATTCCCTCTGTAAGTAGTGAGGAATACATATGGTGGTTAGTCCCAGAATTTATGCACTAAAATAAATTAACGGTTTATCGTAGAAAGCTATCATAATCGCCTAGGTGTAGGTAAAACCAGTTCACTTTTGTTGCAAATAAAGTGTTTTCGAACCAATTTTGTCTTAGTTTCGTTATGATTAGTTTTATATTTGCAATGTGAAGTAATGAAAAATGATGTGTTTTTGGTTAAATTTTTTTTTTGCTTAGATATAGATGCTTTTTAAATACTGCGAGTAGAACTTGGTCTTTGAAGAAATCAAGTATTTTTATAATCCTAGAAATAAAGAGTATCAGGTCTATAAAAAATGCATTGAAGTGAAAAATCACGTACTTACAAACCCCTTTTTGGATATGATTTTATTGTACTTCCGATGTGCTCAGTCCCGTGTCGATTTATGTGGTCGAAACAAAGGACCAATAGTAATCCAAGCGTCAAATGCGCAATACAAGAGTGAAGAGGTAGCACTCGAACTTGCCCACTTGGGGAAAGTCGCCAGAATATCACGCCGAGGGCGAGAAGAGATGATAAAATAAAATTTGTTTTATCATCATCGAGTGTTCTAATAGTCCAAGCGATGACCGTAAAAATCCCATCCCATAGGCAACATGAACCAAATTAGTACTTGGCTTTAACCCCAAATAAGATTAGTTAAAAAAACGCATTCATCCAGATTTCGGCCCGGGAGGAGTCCTGGAAAGCGACGACTTCCGGTGTCATTTTTGGGATAGACAGGACTCCTCCCGGGCCGAAATCCGGATGAATGCGTTTTTTTAACTAATCTTATTTGGGGTTAAAGCCCAGTACTAATTTGGTTCATGTGGCCTATGGGATGGGATTTTTACGGTCATCGCTTGGACTATAAGTAGGTATGTCGTATTGTTCTAGTAGTCTTCTGCTAAAAATATCGTTCTCTGTCGCAGCATGTAAGAAGATCACAAGGTTCATTCTAGGCACAGATGTAAATACGATATATTATGAATCTCCACAGTAGGTAACTCTTTAATGAATTATTTATCATTGGTAAAAGTTCCCGGAAAGTGGGTTGGCTGTAAATCTTTACTAAACAGTCGTGTGTCTTCGTGTACCGAAGGGGATGAACGCTCATCTCGCTGCGGTACTAAGTTAACCTGCTGAATAATTGATGGCCCAAACTGTTTAGTGATACATTAATGATTCGAGTGAAGGGTAAATATTTTATGATCTCTATGTTTTGAGTATGATCCGCCTTGATTAAAATCGAATTACAATACATAGGTAAGGTATCTATCTATACGTGTGTAGGTACAAAATTTGTAACTCTTTTATAGTTTATGATTCTAGAATTTCATTGGTAAAATAATGACAGACCTGACGGACTTTTCACCACCGATTCTTGACCTTATTTTGCAGTAAAAACTCTTTTGGCCTGCTCACTTAACGCCCGCACCCCCCTACCATCCCTTATGGTCTTATGCCCATACCACATGGTACAAGTGGGCAGGCTGAAATTTTTTTTCAGTGGTGATATACATATATGAAATATATTATATATAAAAAAAAATTATTCACTCCACACAGGTGTTGAGAAAAATAATATCCCTCAGGACCCATGTCAACTTTGGGGATGCTGTGTGGAGGGTTTTTTTTAAGACAGGAAAGAAAGGATGTTCTGGAAAGGAACAAATAGGTATGTAGGATTGGTAGAAATCTAGGGGATCCAGGTGACTGTGTCCGGTGCAAGGCGATTGGTTCAGAGAGTCCAGCTGGAATCCAAAAATTTCATCGGAGACCAAAATTACATCAATATTTTTTACTCAAAATAAATTCAGAAATGATTGTGTAAAATCTAAAACGACAATATAACGTGGCAATTTTAAAACAAATGTAACGCAGAGTTTATCGTTTTCTGATAAATGAAATCTAATAAGTAATTCTATATGGTTCACTTGCCTAGCCTTAATCTTAATCAAACGTAAAAAATAACGTACCTACATATTAAAAGTTTTGCGCCAAATGCATTCAAACATATATTTATTTTCTATATGAAAAATACCCACCGGCACAAATACGAATTATATTTTTTTTTATATTATGCGCGTTAGTGATATAAAACTCAACTTTCAAAATATTTATATACCTACATATATTTTTTTACTATAATGCATCTGTTTTTATTAATAGATCTATTTAAATATGTTTATATCATGGGGTTACTGCCAAAAGTTGGTAACTTACAAAAACGTGTTTTGGAGTCAATTTTAACGTTTTATCTTCATTATGCAGTCAGGGTTTTGGAAAATATATTTTTTTTAATTTTTTTTATTTTATACTATAGAAACAAACAGTACATGATTTACAGAGATGAAACAATATACAGGAATAAAATACTTCATGTTGGGTACCTATGATATGTTTCCTTGTAATGTCTGCTAAGTGGTATGTTTATTCTTTAATTACCAGGTGACGTGTGTAGTATATAGGTGTGTGTGTGTGTAATGTATGAGGGTGGGTATGTGTGTGTGAGGGTTTGTAAGGGTGAGGGTTTGTGTGTGTGAGGGTTTGTGTGTGTGTGTGTGGGGGTGGGTGGGTATGTGTGTCTGTATGTATGCGCATTGAACAGTTGATGTTAATTTAAAAAACATTTGAATTGTTTTTTTTTAACAAACAAACTTATTTTTTTGCTTCTTGTCTATTAATTATAAAAAATGAAGTTAGTTTTACTTTAAAAAAGCAGTTGCTCGGTAGCTCATCACCAACTTTTGGCAGTAACCTCGCAATATATTATCTTTTTATTTGACAGTATTGAACCTTCATCCCCAGAGATTGGCTCATAACTGCTGTGAACTTTTAAAATGAATTAAAAGTAAAAGAGAAAAAATAAATTTAGCTTGACTAACGATTGTACCCTCTCCTCCTCAGGGACTGGTGTCTACAACGCTAACACCTAAGCCAAATTCGAATAAGATAGTACCGACATTTATTTCGTATGTTATCTATTATAATTTTTTATTTATCGAGTATAATTTCATCCAAGAAAAATTGTCTGCCACCATAAAGGCAGGCGACACATTACGCTATATTTCAGCATATCTCTCGTCTTACACTACCAATGTACCACTGGGAATGTATGGCGAGCGATATGCTGAAATAGGCCAAGCCACGATAATATAACGCGCTTAAGGACCGTAGTAGCGTTCAGAGATGGTTTGAAATGGAAATATGTAAATACGAATGTTAGAAGGAGCGCGCTTATATTAAAAAAAACGTTAATAATTAAGCGAAAATGTTAAAAATATTGAATAAAACACGACTAGTTTAAAATAGAGCGAAATCTCTCGACAAATGCTTTAGTTGTATTTAAAGATACACTGTGAATTTTTTCATGCCTATAACATAAATAACATAATAAAAAGCTTACTTTGCGATTTTTTCTATCAAGGGAATTTCATTTAATTAACGTTTCGGCATAAAAAATGTATAGATATTATCTTCAAAAATTGCTTTTTTTTGGAACTTAAAGAGTTAACGAGAAACTCGGTAGAAATTGAGTATGCGGGGGCTTAAAGTGTGGTCGGTCACAAGCTTAATGCATTGCCACCTTAAACTCGTCACAGCGAGTATATCTGCCGAGATTCAGCTCGTTCAGATGTCGGGAAGTGGAATAATTTCCACTTCAATCAAGAAAACAAAATCTAAATTAAAATAGATGTATTTTAAAAAATATTTTAAAACTCTTTTAATGTAAGGGTAATATTATAGTCCGTTATACTCGTACGTAATCCTTGAACTTTAGTTATTAGTTTAAAATTCAATATAGCCGACAATTATTCATGAATCAGGTCACGGACTTAGTAGTACTGACATTTATAATAGTATAAACCGTTGTTTAATAAATAATACAAAAATACAAGAAACTTTGAACCGTGCAGTCTCGCTCTGTCGTTAACCTGGATCTATCATTTTATTACGGAAAACCGCTGTGTAACAGTTTTTCCTCTCGCGTTTTATAAATAAATTCTTGCTCTATTTTTTTCGTATAAATATTCTCGTTTTTATGCCTGTCACGATGCCGATGTATTTAAAGTGTTGACCGTATAAATCATCAAAATGATAATTCATCACATCTTTAAAAAGTTATATAAAGTCATGGAAAGTGATATAAAAACTTTATTAACTGGGTTAAGTAGGTTAGGTTAAAAAAAATTGTTTTCATCGTTTCTAACGACTTTATATCACTTTTTAAAAGTGTGTTGAATTGTCACTGTGTTGAGTTATCATGGAACCATTTAAAGTTTCTTGATGTTAATATCCACTTCATATTATTAACTATTAAGTATAAAATCTGTGTATCCTGCTGAATTTTTCATTTCCACCATGAGCTATAAAGCTTTCAAATATTAACATTTAAGCCCTCAGGCTGATTTGTTCGCTTTTGAGAACAGCTTATTTTACAAAAGTATATGTGTTGACATGACAATGTAGTTGAACTTCTGCACACTGCGGTGTAAAGTATTGTTGTTTTTGTAGGTGTGTAAGTTGAACAGTTGCAGGAGTTTGGAACAGTAAAATTTAGAGTTTAGTATTTCAAATAAGAAAGTTTATTATGCGTCTGTCTTCTAATTTATGAATTTTCGGAGTATTTAATGGGAAGGGATAATTATGTATTCTAGCGGGATATTTATTTAAAATTTATGAACGGTATTTTTATTTTTTTATTCGCTCTATGTTATGAATTTTGTAAGAGGGAGACCAAACTACTGAGTTGTATTCGATTAGGCTTCTGACTGGAGACACGTATGACAGTTTTATGGCTTGTACGGAATTAAAGTTATTGGTCTTTCTTAATATGAAGCAGAGGCGGTCCCTGCCTTAGTGCATTTGTGCACTGCACTGCCAAACATCGATATACGTTAGAAATGTAAATTCGTATATCCACTCACCAAGAATTCACGCCAGATCATTATAATCTTCTTACCAATCAAAGTTTGTACTAGACTCCCGCGCATGCGAAAAACAGTGTAATATATCAACCCGTGCATTTTCGGCTTTGCCCGAGACATGCCATGTACCTTCTATAGGCACTGTCTCTAGAGGTCGGAACCGTGAAATGAACGAGACAGGTAGAGACCCATAACGGCTGTTGATGTGTTAGAGCAGTGGAGATAGAAGCTGGTCTGTGCATTATCGGCGCATGCGCCGAAACATCCTGATATATATCAAAAACCTTAAACATGCGTAAAACGTTTGGAATGAATTAGTTAGGATTGACAGATTTCGAACTAATTAACAATGTTATAATATTCTAGCGTTACCGGCGCGATCTACATATCTGCAAACTTGACAGTATTCATTATTGGCGATTGACGCGACAGTTTTAACGGTTTTTACGAGTTTTGCTCTGCAAAAAGCTTTTTAAAAATGAGTGCTAATGAAAACATTGCGGTTAACATTGATTTTATCAAAAGTAACCGAAATTCATTTAATCCCTACAAACTAGAGATGATTTCGCGAATGCTGACGGAGCAATATCAATTTTACAATTATTTTACAAGTGTAACTTGGTGGAGTGTTTTAGTGAAATAGTGAAACTGTTAAAAATAATTTGTACTATTCCGATGACAACTATCGAGTGCGAAAGGTGTTTTTCTACGTTGAAACGTGTAAAAACATTTCTGAGGAATACTATGTCCCAAGATCGTCTCAATGCTTTATCAATGATGAGCGTCGAAAAAAGTTTGATCTCGTCTATACCAGACTTTAATAATCTTGTAATTGAAGAATTTTCTCAAATGAAAGAGCGACGAATAGATTTTCTCTACAAATGAATTATTTGTACTGGGTATGTAGTTCCCTTTAAATCACTTTATTTTCCTATTTTACATGTTACCATTATTTGTGAAATGCACTGCTGGCAAATTCTGTCACGAGCCGCCTCTGATATGAAGCCTGGTGTTTTCATATCTTTGTTCGCAATTTGGTGGATGTGACTAGCAAAATTTATTTTTTCATCCAAAATGATACCAAGATTTCTCATTTCTGTGACTGCGGGCGTCTTAATGTAAAAGTACTAACATGTTTCGATGCAAGTCGGCACGGGTTGCAGTGGTCCAAAGTAAACGAAATTTTATTTATAAGTGTTTTGTCATTATTGAAACAAAATTAGCGGGTATGCGTTGAAAAATAACAATTTTAATTTTGTTGGGACTCCCTAATATATATATTTATTATCATATAAGATTGTTAATAAAAGATAAAATTGCATTTTCTGATCTTTATAATTTTTTAACGTGTAGTATTTTAGACAGCAGTCGCCCAAATGCATACGTGGCTTGTGAGGACAATGTGTCACAGCACTCACTTGTTTCCCGTCTGCCACCTTTTCCTGCTCTTTTCGAGCAGACCACACAGTCCCGCTCAGTGGCGGCTCGTGACTTTTGGGTAACTAGAGTGCTAATATTACAAAAATAGCGTTATTGATGTTGTTATAGCTGAAAAAGATTTTTTTTAGATTTTTTTTTTGTATGAAGATTTTCAGGAAATTCGTGCGGCGCACGGTTAAACTGAAATTTCCTGAAAAACTTTTTCTAGAAAAAAAAGTAATTTTTCAGCTACAACAACATCAGAAATGCCATTTTTTATAATATTGGCAATCTAGTACACCCAAAAGTCACGAGCCGCCACTGGTCCCGCTTGGGACCTTTTCTTAAAATATGAAGTTTTCCATTGAGCCTGGTCTCTGATGGAGTGAGAATATTTATTGCTCAGTAAAAAATGTTCAAATAAAATGAATTCATAGTTATTGTTATGTATGAAAAATAGAGATGTTCCGACTAGTCGGCGACTAGTCGGTAAAGCCGACTATCCGGCCACTATTGTAGTCGGCGATTAGTCGGCGACTAATCGGCAAAGAGCGCCGACTATCCGGCTTCTTACGTTGTATGTATTTCTCAATAATATGAATGCGGGGGAACTACATGAAATAAAAACCTTGATTATATATATTTTCTTTTTATAATCAGTCTTATACATTAAAAAATGTAAAGCAATCTTTCCTTTGGTAATCACTTTTTAAAATTACTTGCTTGTAAAGAAAACATAATTATGACATTTATTGAACAAAATTAGTATCTATCCTAATTAACATAAAAAACAACATAATATCTTCTTATCTTCAATGAACATTTATAAGTATTTCTTATTATTAAAATAAAAAGTAGATTTTTTCAATTAACAAACTCAGTTATATGTATTAAATCAAGATTGTATGTACAAGATGCACAGTAATATATGTATATATTATATATATATATATATATATATATATATATATATATCCAAAAATTCTAAACATGAACTGTTTGATAAAAACAAAAAAAAAATGAAAAAAACATATTTCTTATAACCATACCTACATAATCTAATCAAATCAAAGTCACAATTGTGACAACCAAAAATATCATAATCTCCTTATATTTTTTATAACTTATATTTTTTAATTAAGGGTAAATTATGATGTAAGGAGACTAAAGCTTCTGCCTTTCTGGTAGCAATCGATTTCTTTTTGTTTAATATATGTTTCCGGCCTCTGAGAACAGCTTCTCACTGTAAACAGCAGGGACTGCGGGACAGCAGAGGTACACTTTGGCCATGCGCGACATTTCAGGGTACCTAGAACTATCCCCGAAACCGTAATCGGCTTAGCCGACTAGTCGGCCGACTAGTCGGTCTTATTACAACCGACTAATCGGCTAGTCGGCTAGTCGGCGAAAGTCATAATCGGCACATCTCTAATGAAAAACATAGCAAAATGCACAACCAATCGTAAGTGGGTACTGTATACAACTGAATAGAATCATGTAAAAGGGACCTTTTATTTTTTAAACAGTAAAATGTATACCCACTATTTATGTCGCCGCTGCGGCGCCTTCGGAATTGTTAGAATGTTTCCTATGTCGCCGTGGCGACGACAACGGGGTATAAAGAGTTAATATTTTTCGTATGTTCGGTTTCCCTTCTTATATAGAAATATATGAATGGAATGTATTATTAGTTCCACACAATGAAGTAATATAAAGTTTTATAACGTTTTAAGCTTAAAAGCTTATTAGGTAGGAGACTTTCCTACAAGCTTTCAGCGCCGTCAAACACTTGACACGTGTTTTATGCGCCTTCCATTAGAAAGATAAATCCGAGTTCCAACTTATAAGCGTCATCGCTAATGGCCGAATGAAATTGGGCCGTGAACGGAGAGAAAACGCCTTGAAAGTGGACGGTCACCGATACCAATACTAAAGGAAAACCAAATTAATGTAACCACAGCCTTTTCAGGCCTCGGTTATTTTTGTTATGGATACATCATTATCGTCATTAGTAGTTATTGTTCGTGTTGACACTTTCAATGTTCCCAAGAAGTGAAATTTACGATTCTTCATTTTGTGCCTGACACCTAATAATGTTTGCTAATTCGAATTTTTTTAGCTTGTAAATAAGGAACAAGTTTTTGAGAATTATTTTTTTTTTGTCATCAACTTGCTTATAATTTTTTTATTCAGATGAAATATGGTAAAAAAATTCTGACAATTGAATCCCAGGGACCGGTGTCAATCGCGTTACCGACCTTGCCAAATACCGATCGTGTGGGACTGACATATATTTCGTATATTAACTGCTGTAATTTCGTCCGATTTTAGAGAAATGAGATGTCCGCGTGTGTACGTGATTGAGACCAAAAGCTTATAGAATGCATTGTCATCTGCTGACTTTCAGCTTGATCGAATGTTGGGAAGTGAGTTAATTTCCACTTCCAAGGTTGGCATTCAATCATTACCGAAAACCAAAGTTAAATTCAATTAGATGTATTATTGTAGAAAGCGATCACTTTTCTTTTGTGGTTTGTCATATTTAATAAAAATAAAAATAAAGTTTGTTAAAAAAATAAAATGAATGTTTTATTTTTATCAAATAGATGTATTTAAAAAGTGCTCTATTCCTGTAGTAAGTCTATCATGCTAGTTATAAAGAGTACAAATCAAAAACATCATTTTTTTAGGAGAGCGTCTTCAACTTTATAAACTGTGAGTAGGGGAGGGCGGGGCTGGTACTAACAAATTTTGTAATATGGTTTATATTTTCAATGATAATGAACTTTTTTGTTTTTTTTTTATTCATAGCATGCTTTGGTTATTCAGCTATGATATTAGTAACAAAAATCATCAGTTAGGTAAGTCCTTTCAGAGACAGAGTCATCAAAACCAATAAAATCATTTGTTAATACATACCCCGTATCTGGGGTAAATATTAACGGAGCTGGGGTAAGTATTAACGCAAGGGGCAATTATTAGCAGAAGCTAAAATTCTATGAAATAATTAAATAAAAGTCATTCATATTAAAGATATATTTATTTGAAATGAAACAGTATTTTTTTTGATAGGAACTATGAAAGGAACTATGTTAGGAACTTTGATAGTATATTTTTATGATAGGCAATAGTTATTCGGAATACAATTCCTCATCATCCGAGAAACAATTGAGGCATATGTATTTTCTGGTGTCACCTCTAACACAGGTGATATGAGCCCATCTTTTGCATAAAATACATTGTATCCAGTCAAGTCCAGATGTGTCTTCGTTATAGGACTCAGCGCAAACTAAGCAGAAGCAGGCTTCTTCGTAACTGTCATCCTGCAGAATATGTTTCTTTACCTTTTTCACTTCTGCTCTCCGGGTTTATTTGCCTTTACCTTTCCCCTTTCCTTTGCCTTTGACTTTGTTTTTCGCTTCCTGCCTATTTTTTATCTTTTTAGTTAACTTTAATTTGGCATCATCCTCTAAGTCCAATTTTTCTGGAGTATCGGTGAGGATCGTTGATTTTCTTGAAAGTTTGCGTTTGGAGTCAATACGTGGTGATGCTTTTGGAAGCGGTCGTATGCTTTCAATATTAAACTTTTCTGTAGGCTTTGTATTTGATGGTCCTGGCAAATTTGAAGGTCCTGGCTCGTTTGATGGTCCGGGCTTGTTATTAGTAGATGGTCTTGATTCGTATGAAAATTCCGGCTCATTTGATCAATAACCTCCGAAATACTTATGTAAATATCAGGCATGTTACTAATAATTTCATGAAAGGGGTAAGTATTAACACGTTAATACTTACCCCACTCAATTTGTTAATTTTAGCCCCAAGGTCACTTTTTTTACTTCATCATTTACAGAAAACAAACTAGTTAAAATAATTACAAACAAATAATATAGTGTTACTGTCAATAAAATAGAGCTCGATTCATGATAAAACTATAATTTGATTCAGCGAATGAATAAATCTTAAATCAATTTATTGTAAAGAACAAAAAGTTCGCTTACCTGTCAATCTGAGGTCCCTGCCCACAACCACTACAAGTGACGGCCGATTGGCAACTGACAAGTCAGGATTCGTTTGGCTGTATATATACTGTTTCTAAACCGAGTATCATATTTTTGACACTTCAGGTTTGGCGGGAATCAGCTTGTTAATTCTTACCTCCGTTAAAACCAACCCCGCCCTCCCCTACCTACTTCTAATGAGTGATTGAGTAACAAATGACTATTTTTAATTGAATTATATCATTGAGTTTTTTGTTTGTTTTCATTCCGTGTGAATTCTTGCATACCAATTGAAAGAGATGGGATTGGGCACGAATTTGAGTAATCTGAAAGAATTTCGCCTTTTGTATGCTGCTGATGCGGTGCTGATTGTTAACAGTATAGAAGATCTACACTACCTCGTGTCTAAAATGAACGAAGAATGTATGAAAAATGAGTTAATGATGAATGTAAGTAACTCTAAAGTCATGGTATTTGAAGGAGAGGGTACGCAAACGGTGTGAAATATAGTTGTGAATAAGGAATACTCAGAAGAGCAAGTGGATGAGTTTGTGTTTTTAGGAAGTATGTTTAAGAGAGATGGGAAGGCTGACAGAGATATTGAAAAAAGGGTAAATGAAGGTAACTCCATTAATGGAGGACTGAACGCAGTTCGCTCTAACAAAAAATTGTCCAAAGAAGCGAAGTCCACAACGGAGTGCTTGTACCTACCCTGATGTATGGCAGTGAGGCATGAAACTGGTAGAGAAATGATAAACGTAGACTGAATGATGTAGAAATGAGATCCCTGAGGCGTATGTGTGTAAAACCATGTATGATAGTGTGAGAACTTTGGAGATCCGCAAAGTTTGCAAGGCTGATGTAAGCGTAATGAGTAGGATTAATAAAGGGACGCTTGTAAGGTTTGGACATGTAGAGCGAATGAGCGTAGAAAGGAGTGTAATGAGAATATATGACGCAAATGTGAAGGTAGCAGAAGTCGAGGAAGACATGACACAATCAAGTGAATCAGATACTTGGGTTCTCAAGGAGTGTGTGCCAAGTTGTTTGGCGGTCCGTCCTCTCGGCCTACCCCTGCGGGAAACGGCATGATGGTTAGTTAGTTAGTTATCACGTGAAGATATTGTCCCAAAAAAACATTTGTTTAGACTTGTATTTTTTATACCTAGCATGGTAGAAATATAGAAAAATGTTAAAGTTGTTCCAAATTAAAAGGGGAAATATATCTTCTCATTCTGGTCTCCTCTTCTATCGTCTATCATCGGGGAAATATTTACCTTGCCTTCTGCAGCCTGAATTTATACTCATGTAGGTTTAAACTATATGTAGGTTTCAAAGAAAAGTTTTGCAACCTCGTCTTTTCTTCGGATTACCAGTTGGTTGATCTTTTCTTTTGTCGTTCCTTCTTAATTGAACTTTCGTCTTGGAGGGACAACAATAAATGGCCCAATATTTTCAAAACATTTTTTTATGGTAACATCGACCTATCCCCACAACGCGTCACCCCCGAAACTCATTAAATCAAACCCGGCGACACTTTCATCCCTCCAGCTGAAAATGTTCTCCGAAAGACTTGAAACTTGCCTCGGCGGCGGAGCTAGCCCGTTGTGTATATTTCATTAGCCATCGATGGGAGAATTGAAAATCCGCTGACCTGAAAAAGTGGGAAATATTGGGAAATAATGAAACCAGACTGACACACGCCCTAACCCACTTTCCGAAGGATTGTTTGTTTGCCCATCGGATAATTTAAATGCGAAAGTTTCACTACAGCGATCAAAGCTGAAACGAAGATGACCGGATTTCAAATTAATTTTCTCTATACAGAAGTTAAACGGTGACCGGTTGTGTCATGAAAATGACAATTCAACAAACACACTCCAAAAAATGATATAAAGTCATGAAAAGTGATGAAACAAAAATTAGGTTAAATAGGTAACTATTAAACCTAGTTTTTGTTTCATCATTTTTACTGACTCTTTATCACTTTTTAAAGGTGTGTTGAATTTTCATTTTGATGAAATATCAGAGAACCATATATATAGTGATATTTCTACCGATAATATATATATACCTGTCACGAACTCATAAAATGTATGTTATTTTTCAAGATAATCTCTATTCAGACGCCAAGTTTTAAAAGTAATTATATGAAATTCTCGGGATAGAAAAATCGCAAAGTTTCGTCCGAAAATTTAAAAAAATCACATTGTTTCTATAAATGCCACTTACGTAAATCAGATTTCGATAGACTTTAGTTCTATTTTAAATTAGTTGTATTTAATTAATTATTAACAGTCCTTACTCTTATTATTCATAATCGTTTTCATTTTTACGTATCTCCCTTTCAAACCATCTTCAGTGTTATTCTTCTTCTTTTACTTAAATATGAAGATTCTTCATTTACTTGTAACACATTCTCATTTCGTTTTGGATCTAAACCGCTCGAGTCCTCGACTCGGCTGCCGTTTGATTAGTGCGGCATTAAATTGATTGGGTCGGATATAAAATCGCCCACAGACAGTATTGTGTAGTGGATATCTACATGGGTATATAGCTACTTGGCAGTATTGTTGTCCAGCGGTCTGTATGGTTTAATATTTTAACTCGTTATTCATGGGTTCAATGTAACCGTAAACAACAAGGCTGCAGACTATAATTATTGTTTATGAAATGCGAATTTCCATAGATTTTTGTCATCGTTTACCAATCTGTAGACTTTCAATAGACTAGAAGCAGATAAATGACGACGGAAACGTGTAACCTTTTTAATAGCCACCTAGTAAATTACCGTTTGACAAATTCGCTGGGCTACTTTATACACTTTACAAAATCAGGATAAGGACAGTTTCATCACGCTAAAAATATCCTTCATGTAAATAGGATTTTCAACACAAAAACTTACCACCAGTGAAAAAGCTATTGGGAGTTACGAATTATATCTGTAATTTAAGGATACATTTCAGTTTACAATTTTCATTTTGTTTTTATTGTTTAATTATCGAACCCCTGGTGGGCTTTTACCAGATTTTTACATTTTACGCGATTTAGTGCATGACACAGAGAACAAAAAAGTTTTTAAGGTTTAGATTACAAAAAATTGAACATTATACATGGGTTCCCTAATATTTCATCAAAATAAAAACTCAGCACCTTTAAAAAGTGATATAGAGTCAGTAAAAGTGATGAGACAAAAACTTTGTTTAATAGTTACATATGTACCTAACCTAATTTTTATTTCATCACTTTTCATGACTTTATATCACTTTTCGGAGGTGTGTTAAATTGTCATTTTGATAACATACCTGGTCACCTAATACATGGTATACAGGCAATTACATTAAAGTTTATATACAAAAGGAGCGAAAATACGAAAGATATAGTTTCATAATAGGTACGTAATATTTTACTAGTTTTTAAAATGTTCATAAATAGAAAAAATACTAAAAATATATATTCAATATCTCCTATGTGATGCTCCTAAATAATAATAATATTCTACTTAAAAATATAATTCAAGGATATCTGAAATACGAGTAAACTTACATTCAAAATATCGATACTTGAAGTGAATTGATTTCCACGCGCATATATAATGATTGTTGCAGAATAATATATTTTGGCTGGCATTGAAATCTCAATGAATTATTTTATTTTAAATGATTAAGTAATAATATTAAAATGAGGTTACATAATTAGTTAATCGATATTTGATTTCTCGTATACACACAACATTACTTCCCCAAGAGCATGTCGTAAGGAATCATGCTAAATTAATGGTTTAGACAGAATTTAGGCATTGATTTTAAGAGTACCCTTAAATACCAGATACATATTTTCATGTGCCTACCTTCCTCCCCTATCCTTCGGGTTACACGAAGACGAGTATGATTATTTAATTATATGCGAGAGTAAAGTGATTTGCATTCATTGTGGATATAATTTATAGTTATATCAGACAACGCTTTATGTAAGGCTAGGTATTTTACGTGGCCGGGCACAATGTAGGTTGAATTTATTCTTGCATATCAATCAAAATGAGTTTCAACTCTGTTGGTTTTAATAATATATAAATGTAGGTATGTACGTAAATGACGCGACCGTGGATCTGTTGCTACGTACATTTACGGCTATATTTCTTTTCAACATTGAATTGTAACCTCCGCAAATTTAATAGTGTTTTACATAGTTAGGAGATACTATGGCGTGAAGAATTATAAATCTTAACACTAACTTATTTTTAACTAATGCTAATAATACTTGGGTAGTTTATATAGCGCCATTTTTTGTGAAATATCACTTAAATACACCTTTAAATTTATGGGTAGTGACTGAATTTCCAAAGACATTATTTTCAACTTGTTTTACTACCACGTTTTCAAATTTTATTTATTTTATACTGGGTTTTTGCTGATGTTTTTGCATTAGGGAGCGAATTCATAGTATATGTAGTACTTGAATAAAAATATTCTTAATTCATAAATAAAAAATGTAACACTTTTTAAAATCTTTTTATTTATAATTTATGTTTGGAGTCAGAAAATAGCTGTGATGGCATTTTGTTTGAAAAGGCTGTGCTCATTAAATGAGGAATTAACTAACCCTTCCAAGTGTATTTGTTTTTTTTTTTGGAAAGGAACGAGCATTCACAAATGGCGCAAAACGCCGCTAGCGGTTCCGTCGTTTCGATCCCATAATTCTTGGTTCGGCTCGCGCTTATTTTCCTCCTGTCTATACGCAGCTTAAGAGAAGGGTGTTTTTAATGGGTTTAAATAGTGTTTGGAGTAACAAAGAAGATTCTATATTATCCCCTTTCTGCCCCAATTATGATGAAAGCTTTTCGCACGTCCCTGTCGTACCGGCTTCATAAACAAAATATTTAAAATTAGCATCAAATTGGGATGGTAATTTTGCAGGCTATTGTATCACGGCTGCGGCTGGCTCTGCTGTAGTTAATACAATGGCGGTCCAATTATTGCAAGTATTGTCGCTCGCTATTTCCAAGGGCGCTCGTTGGGCCCATCACGCGAGACCTTATTCCGCTGGTGGTACTTTACTGGTGCCCTCAATGCGCCCGCAGGTAGGTACCTTCTGCTCGACTGTAATAATAATTTTTGTGTGAGAAATCTGTGAATAAGGGTGATTAAAGAAAGCTGTGAATTTGTGAAAATATGATTGAGTTTTTGCTGTGAATTAATTACTCATTGTGAAATTAATTTGTGAAAATACACATAAAAATAATCTCATAATACGTAGGTATTAAGTTACAAAAATCGGAGAAGGATACAAGGGAAGCTATTAAAGTCAATAAACAAAATATACAAGTTGTTTTATTTTTGGGTTCTACATTGTAGTTTAATTTTTATGTTTTGATCCATTATACGTCTATGAAATGCTGTTTAGGTGTGTTACCTATTTTTAACTTTAACTAAACCTTACGAGTAAGATTAATAAAGGAACGCTTAGATGGTTTGGACATGTAGAGCGAATGAGCGAAGAAAGGTGTATAAGGAGAATATATAACGCAAATGTGAAAGGTGTATAAGGAGAATATATAACGCAAATGTGAATGGTAGCAGAAGTCGGGGACGCCCGAAGAAGACATGGCACGATAAAGTGAATCAGATTCTTGAGTGGGGCCATGTCAAGAGTCAGATTAATAGAATAGTATGTATGAGGCACGGAGTGTATGCCAAGACCGAGTTTGGCAGTCCGTCTTCTCTGCCTACCCCTCCACCTTTGCGGGGAAACGGCGTGATAGTGAGTTAACTAAAACCGAATGTATCAACAATAAGGTGAAAATATTTTGATTTATACTCAAGTTAACACTTTCAACTTTCTCTGTCGACCTTCTATCCTTTTTAAGTCTAGCCATTTTTGGTGACCTGCTGTCACTTTTGGGGTCACTAAGTTATCTTTTGTTTTAAGTATAAATTAACATATAACCGTGAAGATTTGCAGTAAAACTTTTCCTCACCAAAATTCAAGTGTTATCTTACTTTTCCTACGTGGGTACTTTAAAAGATTTTGAAAAAATCTGGATCGATTGTTGACCTTCGTACATCATGATGCATCATCAAAAATGCAAATTTCGGTCGTGGGTGTGTCCTGCGTAACTCATGTTCAATGAAATCTGGAATTTGGATTTGTCTCGAATTTAAGTGTCATTTTAAAGTATCTGCCTGTAACATGATATTTTTATTGTCATTTTTAAAATTCGATCTGACTATTGAAGACTATCCCTTATTTTTTTACGAGTCTGCGCTAGTATTCTTATAACAGTGTTCGATTATAACGTCTTTCTGGTGTAGGTACTATTTTGTAACAAAACTTCCATGGGTACCTTCACCTAATTTATACGCGTAAGATGTAAAACATAATAATTATTATGTATGTCATACGTATATTTTTACCGCAGTCGAATGCACTCTGTTCTGCTCCGATCGATGAGTGATCGTTATTAAAATTACTCAATCTTTTCAATGTTTCTTTATTTCTTGGACTCTGTGCAGTTTCAGCTTGTGCGATATCAAACTTATTCATGCAACCTTTACAAGTTTCTTACCCGATTTACAAGTACAAGAAATTTTATTCATTTTTGTAAACGAGTATTGAAAAACTGCACTTGCAACGTAACCCATGTGGACTCAATTCTAAACGGTTTCCCTCTCGCAATTCTCCGCACAGTTAGAAATGCGATACTACATAAAAATGCATATTTTCCTGTACGATTACATTACTATAATGTGATTTACGTGGTTTATTTATGAACGGCTGCGCTCAAATTTTAATTTGAGGCCATAATACCCAAACAAGCCGAATATATTTTATTTATCTAAAGGGATTGCAAACATCTAGAACGAATTTGTGCTACTTTATTTATTTGCGTTTCAAAATAAAAATTTAGGCCATTAAGTTAAAAGTTAATTCTTATTAAAAAAAATGATCTACCTAGTACCTAAATATAATGAAATATAAAAAGTAAAACATTTTAAACAATAACTAAACAAGCATTTTTTTGTGATTTAAATTATTACAAACGAGCGATTTACGTTGATACAAAAATTTGCCGTATATAAATTTAAAATTTCGAACCAGAAACTGTTTTTTTATGATGTTTTATTTTTTGAAATTTTATGTTTAGTACCTACGTAGGGTAAGTATATATTTTTAAATTACTATTAACTATTCAAATTTTCAATTTCGCCCCTAAAATAATGAAAATTAAATTTTTTTAATGATCTTTATTTTGTAATTTAAAACACAAATAAATTAAGAACCCCACATGCATGCTAGATATTTGCTATTACCTTTTGATTAAAAAATTAATTATTCAGTTTCGTCAAGTATTTCGTCCTCAAATCCAGATTTAAGTTTTGTGTGAAAAAGAATATTGAAAAACTGCACTTGTAACCCAAATGTTATGAATTACACATTTTTCATCCTTGAAATCAAATAAAATGGAGTTAGTATCTACCCACTCGGCGCGATTTGTATACTTATTATTTATATACTTAACATTATTCATAAGTCTGCTCTAGTTTAGTCATGAACTTACTTAAACTGATGACTTGCCGTTCTTATTTCACTTTTCTTCTACGACATATTGTTTTTTCTTTACTTTTGAAGTGTAAAATATGTTTCAGTGCAGTACACACATACGGTGTGGAGTAGGGGGATATAACTCCGATCGAAAATTGGAACGGAAATATTGTGACGTCATATGATTTCCTAACCATATCCACCAATGAAAAACTCTAAAAAAAAATTATTAGTGTATAATATAATAAGTAGGCTCCGAATGAGAATTTTATTGTGTATGTATTGGCATATATATGGTTTTTAGGACTAATTTGTTTCATACAAAAAGCCCGCAGATATCGATCTAGTGAGTGGTTTATTTATGGCGTGGAGTATAGAGTATAATTGTTTCTTATATATTCAATATCTTTCTTTCGATAGGCGAAATTGCTGTTTCAAGTTATACAAATTAATTCATTTATATCGTATACAGTGTGTTAACGGACGAACTTGACTTACTTTAACCTGTGACTCCTGACATTATTTGGAGTTCAAAATTTTGTAATGAAATTTTGGCCTACCGGTGATTTTTTTAAAACAGTTTTTACTTCAAAACCAAAAAAAAAAAAAAAACTTCCACATGCCATCACTGGTCACTCAGCCGAGTAACCTCCCAAACCCTCGCCTCGTCCGTAAATGTCCAATTATGTTGATTTTTTTTAAATCAAATAAAACCACAATTCACCACAGTCACCTAAGACCATAATTTAATTTACAATTTGGACACCAAATAATGTCTGGAATCACTGGTTACAGTAAGTCAAGTTAAGGCGATGCCATACGTAGTAATGCAAAATCATGTGTTTTTGGTTTGAAAATTTGGTTGCCTAGAAATGTTTCAGATGCTTTAATTAAATACTGCGAGTAGAATACATCTTGGCCTTTGAAATAATCGAGTATTTTTTAAATAAATCTTTTTATAAGCCCAGAAAAAATAATGTATAGGCCTATGAAAACTGCTTTAATGTTCAAAATCTCCTACTTACGAACACATTTTCGGTTATGATTTTATTGTATAATGTGGCAAATTAATTTATTTATAAAATGATCGGAAAAAAATTCAATATTTATGCCTGAACATCCACAAAATAAAATAAAAGGCACTTTTTGGCCATGTTTTTTTCTTGCGTAAATCAAAACAGGCGGATGGTGTTAAGCGGGAATTTAAACCTTATCGCCGTCTACGTAAGGGTTGTTATTGATAGCGGCTCAATTTAAAATATTACACGACGTAGTGCATCGCCTTAACTTAATACCCTGTGTTTATATCCAGATCTATAACATACGATAATATAGCGCCACTAAGTCATGAACTTTTAGCATTGTAATATGATTTTTGTCCTGACTTAATTTAACTGGAAATTTTTTTTTCAATAAGTTAGGCTTTTATAAGATAACTTTTCCGTATATTTCATCAATCACGCCTATTGATTATCTTCGTTTTGTTGTAGCTTTGTCGCAACTATTTTTTCAAGAATGTGGCACACGTAGAGTAAATTTTGAATAATTTTCTAACGAACGCCTTGAGAACCCACTGAGAATTGCAACCACTTTCGTCGAACAGCAAATTTATGCACTAGTTTCACAAAACATAATCAAATACGTTAGTTTTGTGTTTATGTATTGTGGCCCAAGGTAAATGATCGATCGTCTCCCAAGTAAGTTAAAAATGATCCAAGTAGGCCAAAAAAACTGGACACTGTATGACTGTATCTATAACGTCATTTGATTTATTTTATCGGTTAGCTTTTTTATTTTATCTTTTCCAGCAGGTCTTAGTCAGGTTCGAAAGAAAACCTACAAAATCGCAATTTTACCCATTCATTCATAGACTAATTCCATTAGGGTACCTTCTAAATCGGCTTACAAACAAAGGCTTCACGCGATAAAATAATCAAAATGCGAGGGACCAAATAATTATAATGCATTTCTTGGATTGAGATTTTAAATGGGCTTTTGTCGATTTCTTTCATATTATTTTACGGAAGTAATTTGTTCGTATGGTAAATATTGTCTTGAGCAGCAGTCCGAAACTTTTTTGAAGTTGCGAGTCAAAAATCAAACTATGTTTTTTTAGCGACGTAACAAAATATTGCTAAATCTATAGGGTTCACAAGGGCTGATTCAAGTAGATATCAAGATGACAACTGGTTCTAGCTGTTTTTACTTATTTCATAAACAATTTATCCAAAGTCAATAAGAGAGGGGACATGAAATCTAACATTTTATATATTTTTGTATGTATTAAATAAAACAATAGGATTAATTTAACATTCCATTCTTTAAACTAAATTTGTGTGAATCTTGTGACCCGCAACTCACAAGATTCAAGAGTCAAAACATTGATTCTTGGTGATAGATTAGAAAGAGCAGGTTTCAGATCTGGTTCTGTGTTTAGTTTGGAGCGATATTTAGTTTTTAAGACAGTCAATGCAGAAAAAGCTGTCTCACACAGGTATGTTTATGTAAATGGTAGTAACTTCATCAGGGATTTTTAGAATAACAGTGGATACTCTTTTTTAGTCACGATCCGGAACTTGAAGGATCTTTCTTTCATCAGACATAAAGTCCGTCAGCTGCTCCTTTTCTTTTAAATCGAACTTTTTACATTAGTTAATACATAAATTATCTATTTTTAATAAGCATTAACATTGTGGCTCGTCATAATTTACGATAAAAATTTATAAATTTGTTTTAGAATACTTTAATTTTAATTACACTCTTCCGGTTTCGGAAGCACCCCTCCTTCGTCAGGAGTAATATTAAAACTGTAATATTTTTAACAATTTTAATATTCTCCTGACGAAGGAAGGGTGCTTCCGAAACCGGTAGAGGGTAATTAAAATTAAAGTGGTCTATAACAAATTTATATATTTTTATTGTAGATAAATTATCCATTGGTTTCCGAATCGTCTGAAAATATTTTTAATAAAATTCGAATAGTACACAATCTTGTTGACTCTTTTGGCGATCACATTATTATGATTCATGACCCCATTGATGTCGCGACCCCGAGGTTGCGGACCACTGATTTAGAGAAATTGGTATCTGAATAACTAATTGGTCCTTTTGTGTCTCCATTCTCTGTTACTCTGTTCATATCCCCGACGTATCGTGTTCACTCTTCACTCTGTCATGTTAATTATTAATAGAATGAGCCGAGAAAGGGTGACCTCGAATCACACAACCAGTAACGTAAACGTTTTCTATTGAAATTAAAAGACAATCATCTGTATAATAATAATATGTGGATGGATCGAGGCGATTATGCGCACTTTCTGAATACGACAAATTTCTTTTTCTCATGCACATATTGAAGTATGCATTTGATACACGGGGCGACCCGCTTACGGCAGCCACTCACTGGTAATATTTTAACTTAAACAAGAGCAGGTCGATCGGCGATTTTTTCTGATCATCTTCGCGTAACGGATTTCATTGTTACGGAGATTTTACACCGTGTTGCGATGCTGTTTTCACCGGATCTAGAACAAAGATAGTCGGATTGATACTATCCGAGTTTATTCAAACGGTTATTCACTATAAACGGGCACGAATACCATATATTTACCAGTCTCCTCTTCTAATAACATATTCTTTATAATCGCTACGTAAATACTCGATGAAAAAAATAGCTATTGTTTTCTGATTTTATGGTTAGTATTCTGAGCAAGATACTTATTGAATATTTGACATGAATATAATTTGTTTTCAGTTCGCGTTAAAAATAATCTATTGTTTGTAAATGTAATTACATAATAGGTATGCTGTTATTGGGCATTTTTACTTTGTTCATCCTGTGGCATACATTTGGACCTCAACTGTTCATTTACAGGTCAAAATTCTGGTATGATAAAATCAATCGTGTGTATTATGTTTTTAAAGTAATCCAATTCACACAAATAAAACTGTTCGCGGATACCCATTATGAAGAGTTACAATGATTCGACCATTGGCGGTTCAATTCATTAGGTGTAGAGGCATTATCGGCAGATTTTAGAGGTTACTTGCCAATAAAAAAATATTGTTAATGCCGTTACATGAACCGTTTGACCGTCGACAAATAATGCTACTGCAAACTGTAGCATAATAGCCGTGAAAAAATATTTTTTGTACGCTTTTCTTACAAATCTAGTCGAGCGTTGAAAGGGACACTAAATACGGAACCAAATAACGTCACAATGCCAGGAAAAAATATACTCATTATATATTGTGAAGGTAATATCAAGAATTTATGTAATTTAAAAACTACAAACGCGGTGAAAAATATGCTCATTAAATGTTGTGAAGGTAATATCAAGAATGTATGTAATTTGAAACTACACACATGGAGAAACATATACTCATTAAATATTGTGAAGGTAAAAATCAAGAATGTATGTAATTTGAAACTACACAAAAGGAGAAAAATGAGTATTGCTAATTTATTAAAAATCTCTTCAAATTATTCGTAGTCCGGTTAAAAACGGGATTGCAGGCCCTACGAATAAATTAATAGATTTCCTGATAAACTTTTAGTTGACAAATATATTATCACGTTGTTGGAACACGTGTTCATAAAAATATTAATATGTTTTTTCGCATTTTGTCATTATATATTATCATGGAAAATATATAATATATTAGGAATTTACTAAAAGTTTATCAGGAAACGGCGTGCAATCCCGTTTTTAAACCGAATTACCAATAATTAGAAAAGAGATTTGCAATACTCATTTTTCTCCGTACATTTAAAATAAGTTAATAATTTTAATTATTATTTTTTTGGATAAATTAATGTTTTAAAGACAAGATTTTATTTATGCATAGCACAAAGGATAACAATTATTTTTATAAGCAATAATTGTTCGCCTGAAACACTCATCCACATTGAAAAAATCTCTTGATAAAAAATGTAAAAAGCAGTAATTGTTGAATGAAACACTAGCATATATTGAATATTTTCTCGGGTAAGAAATAAGCCCCCATAGCTCAGTGGTCAGAGCTTTCGACCGGAAATCGAATGGACACGGGTTCGAGTCCCGTTGGCGTCATGTATTTTTTATCAAGAGATTTTTTCAATGTGGATGAGTGTTTCAGGCGAACAATTATTGCTTATAAAAATAATAATTTTAAGTTATGTAATAAATGTAAGACCAATAGATAATTGGCCTATTATTTTGTTTCCCGCTCAAAGTCCCTCTCGGTGGCAGGACAAACTCTCTTCCTGTTATTTGCGTTGTTAATGGGCAAGAGGCATAGGTAACGACTACCTTTAATTTATTTATGAAATTGGTGCCCTCAGATAACATTAAACAATAAAATCGACACACCGAAAAAGCAGCGCACTCGAACTGAAATGAAAATGTACGACCCGAGCAGATAAACAGGTTCAAGAGTATTTTCCGACAAGTTCCCCGGAATTTCCCTTTCCCGGAGTTTTCCCGAAATCGTGGGGGATTTAACCCACCCCCCTCCCCCTGCCCCTGCGGCCGTGACCCGCCCTCCCCCTGTCCTACATCCTTCGCCTTCCCGTAGGCAGGATCACAGATACGATGTGTCCTTAATAAATATCTCGTCCCGCTGTTCCAAAAGGGTAGGCATCCCTCCAATTTTCTCGTTATTACTGTTATCCTTTGGAAGGCAAGCCTTATCCGTTTATGGGAAATTTTCTTTTGTTAGATTTAAAGACCAATACGAGCTTAAATGTATCGAAAATCTACCAAATGGTTTTATTATTTTATTTAGGGATTTTAGTAGGTTAGATTTTTGTCTGGTCTGCAATACGGCTACTGAATTTAATGATGCTTAGGTAGGGTTGTTTTAACCAAAACCCTTGATTTAACCAATTTTATATTTAATAAAATATACACATTTATTTATTTGTATATAATACGCCCATGAGATTGCTACATAACACTAGGATATATCTGTACTATGAACTAACAGTGTAAAATATAAGGATACACATATCAAATTATTTTTATGTTTTTGAAAAATCCTATAATAATAAATAATTCTTTATTGAAGAATGTGGGAAGGTAAGTGAAATCCCACGCGTCCGATAAATGTTAAAAATGAAAGAACAAAAATTGTGCATAATTTTCCATTTTCTAACAGCTAAGTGTTAAAAACTTCACAGATCATGATGGAAATTACAGTGCCAACGTAAAACAGTAATATGGTTCATCAAGAAATTGCACACAGATTTTTTCGCAAATTAATGACAAGAGAGCTCACCGATCGAGAATTTTCCGCTTTATAGACACTATTATGGTATTCTGTCGTTCATCCGTTCGCACGACAACCCTTAACATGTGACTAATTTTTCTAGATGGCTGTCTTCAGTCTGATCAATATAATGATTTATAAGCAATATTCCGTAAATTTTTATTACTAATCCAGTACAAATAATAATCCTGCCCGAGACGAGATCTTGGCGGGCCCTTTGTCTGCGGTGCCAGTAACGAGTGGGCCCCGTTACCCCTATACCCCGGTACCACACCACCCCCTTAACGCGGTACCCCACCTCTCCCTATCGTACGGCCCTACGCGGCCCTGTTCGGCCTTGGTAGGGCCGTTTTTGCCCCAGATTTAGCCCGTTCGGCCTCCACCCCTCAAAGACCTTGGCCCGCCAAAAGACGGAATCTATTTTTAAAATTAAGCCGAAAAGGAGATGAGACATTATCAAGAAATTATTATCAAAAAAAGTTCTTAACTTTCCCCTTTCTGGGAATTGGGAATTACTCCACGTAGTAGGGATTCTTGTCTCATGGAATTTTTTAGCGTGACTGGTTCATTAGTGTGCAAGCATGAATTAATTGCACGATTTGCAAAATTTCATTCCGATTTGGACACAAATCGGAAATTGTAAGTCATTTCAAGAATCCCACTTACGCTCTTACAATCGATCAAGAGGCCGCTGCTTTTCGTTAACTGTCACTGTTTTATGGAGCCGTCAATTAACGCCATCACCAATGAATAAATAGGTATTGATTAATATTTGATATTGCATCGCAAAAAATTTCAACCTCGACCTCTGGATCCGACGATCTTAACCGCCTGTCGTCGCATTATTAGTTGATAATAATGATTGGATTATTTATATAGCGCTGTTTTCGAGAGAAATCACACGAAGGGCGCTTTACAACTTAATTCATTTAACCCTTCACTTAACACTTAACTATTCACTTATACTTAATAACTTACAGCTAAGATATTTTTTCAGTTCAGTTTCAGTGCCGGCAACCCTGGCGTTTATTTAATTTCGTGGTTGTTTACATTGTTTTCTTTTCTTTTACCCGCCTCACTAGACAAAGTCTGTTCCGAGGCGGGTAAATCACATATTATATTTGTTCCAAAAGAAATGTATGTATTTAAAAAAAAATATATATATATGTATGTAAAAAGACAAAAAGATACAATTATGTGGTGGTATATTAAATATTTATATACATACTTTTTTATTTTTTTTTTTATTTTTTTTTTTTTTTTTTTATTAGTTACATTCCATGAAAAGATTGCCTATGTAACATAGATAAAAGTAAATTAAATTTTGTGACAATTGAATATAGATATAGCGGTTACATGATAATTACTATTGCAAGATTGCAGTTTCTCGCATTTGTTTTATTTGAATATTATATAATTTCGTGAGAAATTTATATAATTTTGTGAGAAATTGTATGAAATGTTATTTATTTAGAATATTTTGAATATCTGTTCTTTCCTTTTCATTCAGCCATAATACAAATCTTTTGAACAGCCAATTCAAATTATTTGGGGTGACGTAAGTTTTTGTTTGTGTTAGGAAGGTATTGAAAATGTGTGGTGCTAGGTAAGATTCGTGTTTTTTTGCAAAAGTTGATTTGATATGGGGAACTTGAAAGTGCTTATTAATTTTTGCTCTTGTGTTTTGCGAGTGAGGTATGTGGAGATGTGAAGTTTTGATACAGTTTTTGTAAATGATCTTCCTTATGAATAGTTTATTTACTTCTAGTAATTTGTTTTTGATCATTAGCTGTTCCGTCGGATATTGGTAAGGTTTTTTAAACATAATTCTAATTATTGTTTTGTGATTTATTTTAAGAGAATTGAGGTAAGTATCTGCTGCTCCTCCCCAAACTGATATTCCATACGTTAAAATACTTTGACAGAGTGCGAAATATATATTTTTTAGTTGATGCATGTTTTGAAGATGTATGATAATTTTCGTATTTTTTTTTGATAATATATTAATATGGAGATCTCATTTTAGTTTATGGTCAACAGTTAAACCTAGATATTTAATATTGTCTGCATAAACAATTTTGTCACAAGTACAGCATGTTTGTGTTATTTGACGAAATATTGGTGCAGGGGTTAAGATGTAGTTGTGGTTGGCTATGTGGTTGACCAATCTTTGTTTTGCTAAAAGTTAGATATTTTGTTTTTGAAATGTTCAGTGTTAGTAGATTATTTTGTAGCCATTTATTTACTACAGTCATCCCTGTTTCTGTGTTTTTGAATACCTTTTCCCATGATTGTGCCTTGAACAAAATTGCAGTGTCGTCTGCATAACTGATTACTTTGTACTCAATTTTTCCTAGGTTTAAAATTATAACTAGTGATTTACAACTAAGCTCGTCGTCCCATTGGTCGGTAAGGAAAGTGTAAGGATTCAAAATAAACCTACGCAGAAAAGTCCCACAATGGCTGCGCTGCAAACAGTAGCGAACATTACTTTTCTGCACGGAGTCCTACTGTCGGCTTACGTCGATTCCTTGCTGGACCTTACAGCTTCCAACAAAGTACTGCGACTTATAACTAGTGACTTGCATCTAAAACTTATAGCTAGTGTCTTAAAACTGAGAATTATAACTAGTGACTTAAAACTAACTCATGTTTATGATAATTTGGGCATTACATAATTCTGCTAAATGATTTACAACTAAAAACTTTTACATTCACAAATATTACGTTGTAATTATTGCCCGTTCGTCAGTGGTATAGTATGCATGATTCGTGTAAATTTTGATGGCCTTGTTTGTGTTGCTGTAATCCTATAATAGGAAACTCCTCAATCTTCATAAGTCACTTTTTATGTATTATTGCACTCAAGTGCAGGAAGTGCATAAATGTCATCCTTTATGCAATATTGTGTCAATGCATAGCCTAGATTTCTTGTACATGGCTATTATTGTTCGACCACTGATAACAGGTCAATGCCATTCTGGCTTCCTTGAATCGAAGGTCCGCTGATAGATATTGCTCGGGTCGACCGAATTATTGTTTATTCACTACTTTTATTAGTAGCACACCTGTCAGTTTGATTGAACAATGAATCGATTATTCTGTTATTTGTAAGGTTGTGTATACAAACTAGGAAGTCATATAAACTTACGTCAAATAGGCAAACGTTAGTAGATATTATTTATTTGTCCCCATTCATCGATTTAATCAATTTTACTTGAAAACTACTACATGAAGAAACGACATTACATAAAACATTTGGACATCGTTTTACTAATACAAACACCGTAATTGGTTTCGGTTTCAACAGTAGCGTCTCTTCTTCAGGACAAATAACTAACTAACTATCATGATGCTATTTATCCACAGGGGTAAGTGAACTTCTTGGCAAAAATTTATACTCTGTTATAATGACTCTTGATATGATTACGACTCATTCGCTTTGAAATCGATTTGAAACTGGACTTATTATCACGGCGTAGAAAACGTCCTTAAACCGGGCTTACGACCGGCTAAACTATACCGATGCTAAACCGGATTTATATTTTACTAAGCTATACCTATATTTTGAACGACGCAACGGCCTGCGGTATTAAAAGTGCGATGATTTGTATGAAATTAATGAAGTATCCAAGAACATAATTACAGTGTTTATCTCGTACGCGTCCGTCCAACAGTGACTGGGTTGGCACTGTTGGTATAGTTGTCCCAACAGAGTTCCAGAAGGTCGCCGTTGCCGTGGGGCACGCCTTTGTGTTCGGTTTGGGAGAGTTCAGAGTCATTATCATTATTAATCTTGAGTCAACATTGCGGATACTTCTCCAAATAAAGTACTATTCTGTTTTGAATGGTTTTTTATCAATATAAACTCACAGCTTGACACACTTCTTTGCAAGCGGCCAAAGGAGGAATTAATGAACAATCTATTTATAACTTACTTGTGTAACTACATCAAACTGCTCAAACATAAATATAATGTAAAAACATTTTTTTAAGTTATGTACTTCATACATTTTTCGTTAAAAATATCTTAATTTTTTTAAACCATGTTAAAAAATCAAAAAAATATTGAATGTGAAAATTAGGTTCTTATTAAAATAATCATTCGCAACTTTTGTCATTTTTGAGAGAACGATGCCATAATAATCAAAAAGCCAGCTAGGAATTTGCAAGGGTCACATTCTGATATTTGAGACCTTTTAATCATTTTTTAAAGGTATGTTAAATTGTCCGGTCACCGAGCGAGACAGATTGCGCGTATCATGGCAAATTGCGTGTTGGAGCAGGCAGGTGTAGTATAACTCCTCCCGTGCACTATCGATGCATGCGCCAACCGCCTTGTAAGGTAAGTGAATTTCGCACCGCTTTGATCATGTGTAATCCAAATGCGTTTGGAATGGATTCGTTTGGGAATACTAATTTACATTGTTAGCGCTACAACATTCACACCTCAGCACTTGTGTGCTGTGAATTTAAACGGTTTCGCGAAATTTGATTTTTTCTCGAGATGATTTTGCAAACGTTGACGGAGCAGTCTTATTTAATCGATTATTTTACAATGTCACCTAGTGGAGCGAATGATTTGCAATACTCCCATTAAATATTCATTTACTACACCCACATTACATACTAGGTACATTTTAAAAATAAAATGCACTGCTGGCAATTTCAGTCAGTATCTGCCTCTGCTTTTAACTCTAGCAAACGACGTGCAACGATTATTGACTAAGTTTAGTATTATAATGCGTTTGATTATCATAATCCGATATCTATTTACGTTTAAAATCACATCACTGTCGATTGATCATTGAATCCATCTGGCTTCGGTGAAGGATTCTGTCAAATAATCAAATTAATTCTAAAATACACACCATCGAGTTAAATGCAGCAAGTATGTGTACCCATATAGTGTATGTCAACCACAGAGTGTAATAAATGTATCCTCGCTGTTTATGACATGCTATTGATGTGCGAATAATGCCAGCTCATCGAATCTGTCACAGTATTGTGTTTCTTACCTATCTAGCGTACAGTTATCTAACAGGTTTATTTGTAATAATACTCACCGACTTAAATGCCAGTTTTTTTGTTTAAAAAGTTTTTAAAAAATTCATGCGGGTCCAAATTGATATTATGGTCAGGGGCGCCGAGAGAATTCACATCGCTTGACATCACATGTACATCGAGCGAATTTAGATGACGACAGAGCCAAGCCGGAGCGTTTAGATAGTTTTTTTTTATAATCGTTTATGCAAAATATGGATGACAGGTATGGGTACCGCCGTCCCGGGAACCATTCATTAGATAACCAACACCTTTGCCATGGGTCACTTCAAAGTCGTTCTCGAAATTATTTTCCTCGGGGCTTTCTGTATGGAGCTAATGTAAATACATATCAAAATCGATTCGAGGATTTATTTTTAAACTTAAAAATATATCGTAAAATAATAAATATAATATGATTCAAGAAGAAGATAATACTAACAAATCTAAACGAAACATGAAACCGAACAAGGCACAGAAAAATAAAAAGATAGCGGTCACATCTAGGAATTGAACCCAGGATCTCTTGTACATTACATCTCTTTACATTGAAGGTATATAACCTTTAAAATAATTTAAAAACATAAATAAAAATCCTGAATAAATATAATGATCAGAATCGATGTTTGTTGTTCTATGAACATAAAACTTTTTTTTCTACAATTGGATTAATCATTCAATTCGTGGGACGAAAATTCATAAAAATCTTAAGAGAAAATATTAATAATCGTTAACATTACGCAGCAAGTCGTAGGAATTCAAGAATTTTTATTACAAGTATTAGAGCTGATTCATGAGCACATCAAGTCACTGTGCTTATTTTATTAATGTTAGGGCCATCACCGACTAATGTAAACAGCCTTATGATCATCAGCCTACACAGAAATTATCGCCTAAGTAGGTACCTATGATGACTTTACAGGGCATTAAAATAATTTATTTTACCTAGTACCTACTTGTTTATGTACGTCTTACCCGTAACCTATATAGTTATTTATGGTCCAAATGGGATCAAATCACTGACGAGATAACCGATAAAGTTTCTTATGGACATATCTGTTGGCCCGAAGTAAGGTCAATTTTATCTTACTTTGTGTGAAAGTGTTCTATTTCAAATATCGAAATTACTGAACAGATAATTGTCCTTTACGGAGCCTAATGTTTCCATCTAAATTGCACACTTCTTGGGATTTTCGTTTCAGTGGATCAAGCAATAAATTAACAATACAATCTTTTAAATTTTTTTAATTCGTAATGTATCTCAATTCAAACGGCATCTAGAACCACTTGAATTATGGCGCATTTGAAAAATGTAATAGGTACGAACACAACCACTTTTTTGCATCTAAAACCTCTTGAATTTTGCCGCATTTGAAAATGTAATAGGTACGAACATAACCACTTTTTACACTTTCTGAATCGTTTCGATCTTCTTTTGCTTTAATTTTATTTTATCCTTTGTAAGTCGAAGTTTTCAAATTTCAAATTTATTGTTAATTACGTTAATCTATACATTATTACATTTCTATACTTATTGCTGCGTTGCATCGTACAGAACTATTGGGTTGCTGTTCTACGAGAGGCACTCGAGAGGCGCTCGCTGGTGCCTCCGCAAGTTTATTCCTGGCCTCCATAGCATAGTCGTCTTAAACTAGGTGCCTCGTCATAGTCGTCTTAAACTAGGTCATAGTCGTCTTAAACTAGGTGCTCAAGTGCCGTCTTAAACTAGGCTGGGGCCCTTGGGCACACAAGAATTTGGGGCCCTTTTGGAAAGTAAAAAGCCTGATGGGGCCCCCTTCCCTTTCCCTAACAAAGCACCACTTTGAATTTTAAATTGAATGTTTTGTGGATTAATTTTGAGCTATCATATATTTTATTGACCGAAACACATTCCTAGAACACTAAAATATGTACCAAAACAACATTAATTGCGTTAATTTGATAAATTGATAGATTTTACGATGTTTTCGTCAAGTATCACGCACCAGATTTGCATCGCGGCAAATTTGACATTTCGATTCCAAAGATAAATTATTTAATAATATTCTGGTGTTGCCAGGTGAAAGAAACTAATGGCTATATCATCAATGATGTTGGCGCAAGCGATTCTGACCTTGTTCTTTATACAAATTCTGTACACAGAAGGGTCAAAATCACATTCAAAAAATTTTCCGCGCGCATGCGCACACACCGCCCGCATTATCGCGTTTCGCGAGAGAAATTGTCAGTCCTTCGGGACCCCCTGAGAATGGGGGCCCTGGGCACGGGCCCCGTGTGCCCTTATGGTGAAGACGGTATTGAGCGTAGTGGTAAATTTGACTTGGGGAGGTTGCTGGTTCGATTCATACAGAACGCAAAATATATATAAAACACATTTAGCCTCATAGTCATCTAGTATTTTATCCATTTTTTTGTTGCCTGCATAAATTTAATTAATTCATATCTTGTTCTTGTGTTTTCTTACTGCATTTCGATAACATTATTACGTTTACGACCCATTTTCATTAAACTTGAATGTTAGCCATCACGTACTTAATGTTGTCGAATAATTTATTGCGTAATATAAAATACAAAATACATTTACCAAGTGTCTTGATGTTATTAAGATAATCGGTAAAATGTGGAGGCGGGATTAATGCATGTTGTTTGTTCGTGTGAATAAATATTTTATTTTATATTAGTTAGACGAAGTGGCTGCAAGAAAAAAAACTGTAGGTTAATTTGTTGTTTTTTTTAACAAACAGTTACTATCCGTAGATTCTCATTGTTAGCTTTTTGGAACAGCTCATATAGTCTCATTACCGTCATAGTTGAAAATATGAACTATACCGAGCTAGAAAGTAGAAATACCAAGCTTTACATATAGAAGTTATCCACAGAATTATTAAAATGTAAACCTCTATGAAACTAAAGGTTTATAAAACTTTATAAAACTTATTTTTTATGAATTATTTTTATATGAAAAGACTAATAATGAGGTGACAGTAATGTTTATAACACACGTGTCTAACAAAATATGTTTTCTCTGATTTACCGACAGCATCTTTAAGAAATGTAACAGTCAATATGCCAGAGGCCTGAAGGGTTAAATAATTTGTCCTTAGAAATGTCACCATCTCGAGCGGTTTCTGCGCCCGTTGCGTTCGCCGCACCGACTTTGAGAAAGTCGTGAAACCGTTTCCTTCTAACAAGCCGGAAAAAATAGTTACGCAATTTTTAAAATCGAAAAGGTCTGGCTAGACCTCGTCCCTCATCGGAGGGTTAAATGAATAACTAATACATTTTATTATTTCTAAATTTGATACAGTTAAGATATTACAGATACTGAAGGTAAAAATAACATATCACCCGAAGGGGGTCACTAGGGTCAGTCATATTATATCGCGGAACGATCTTCTCTCTCAATATTCCTTTTGCCCTTTACAGTTACTCTCAGATATTAATATTCTTTTACACCTACCGTTTTATCTGGACATCGCCCATCTTCGCCCAGCAATCATTAAGTAATGCAAAACCTAGCGAAACTCAAAGACATATGGATTGTAGGTATTTCCAGTAAAATGCACTTTTAACGTCCGCAGTGGCGGCTTGTTTCTTTTTTGTGAGTAATGTTTAAAACTAATAATGAAAATCCGGGATGGAGAACTATATAGTATGTGATATGTGAAAAAACAACTTGGATAGACAACTCTCGTTTGGGGGATGTGAATTACCCCTCTCCGTTGCGGGAGGGTTAATAAGAAGTCACAATTAATTTTATTTCAAATCGAGGACCAATATTGAACGAAATATGGAATGCTTAAGTAATGCGCGCGTGCGGCCGTTAATTAAACGCCCTTTGTCCGTGAGAAAACTCATTTAAATACCCATTTTCATTTCGTTTCACAAAAAATCAGCGATATAAGTGGCGATAGACAATGGTAGCAATTTATTAATTGATGGCATTTATAATTTATTTCAGTCAGTATAATTTATTTTGATACAATTCTGTATCTAATAACTACACGCAATTGTATTTCAGTACATCGGAATTAAAAACAGGGAAATCCTCAAATTTTTTATTTGAATCGTAGCTGCAATTATTACACGGAGAAAATGAGTATTGGCAATTTATTAATAATCTCTTCAAATTATTGCAGGCAGTTTCCTGTTAAACTTTCAGTAAATTGATAATATATCGGAACGCGTGTTCATGCACGTGAATTTGCCTTGATACCATGTAATGACGAAATGCGAAAATATAAATATAAATATATCGATTGATAATGGGAGACCGCACAATGGTCCCATCGCCGAGGATAGAAGGACAAAGCGTGCCGCCTTCAAAACAGCTCTAAAACAATGCCAAAAGAATTCGACACAACTCCAGATGGATAAAATAGC
The DNA here is from genome assembly GCF_061612785.1 of Hesperophylax consimilis. NCBI lineage: Eukaryota > Metazoa > Arthropoda > Insecta > Trichoptera > Limnephilidae > Hesperophylax > Hesperophylax consimilis. Next base: position 8,848,072 of record NC_142841.1, on the reverse strand, counting down.
AGCGGACTTAGATAATCGGGACTTCAAATCATTTTGGAACAAGTCTAATAAAATGTTGAACATGCGTTCCAAAGTTTCGTGCAACATAAACGGAGAAACAAATCCTGAAGTAATTGCCAATATTTTCAAAAAACATTTCGCGACTACTACGCCGACCATCTCCTCAAACGAAACGCATTTGAACGCCTATGATGATATTGACCCCATAGTCACTGCAAACATGGTGAAAACCGCCATTAAAAACATGAAATCCGGAACATCAGCAGGACATGACGGCTTAAGTATCGAACACGTCAAACATGCAGGGGTAGCGATTCTGAAACTACTGGCAACATTGTTTACCGATATCATAAAGAGTGGTTATCTACCCAAAGACATGACAAAGACAATCATAATACCGATAGTAAAATCTAAACTGACAGACATAACTTTACAGGAAAATTACAGACCGATATCCATCGCCACAGCGACCGCCAGAATATTTGAACGAGTTCTCTTAGACCAAGTCGGACCCCAATTGAAAACGAAAGACAATCAGATGGGTTTCAAAACAGAATGCTCCACGGACTCAGCCATATTCTGCGTAAAACGGACGCTGGAATACTACAGGAAAAGAAAAACAACAACTTACGCATGCTTTTTGGATCTTAGTAAGGCATTCGACAGAGTTTCCCACCCCCTACTATGGAAAAAACTAAAGGAAAGAGGGATACCATGGAAAGTGGTAAAAATTCTCGAATCATGGCATCGCCAACAGGAAAACCTTGTAAAGTGGAAAGATGGATTCTCAGAACCCTATTTCTTGAAAAGCGGGGTCAGACAGGGTGGATGTATGTCCCCAGTACTGTTCAACTTATACATGGACGAATTAACCCACAGGTTAAACAATGCTGGAGTGGGCTGCCACATCGGAGGTCTATGTGTTAACAATATGAGCTACGCAGATGATATGGTTCTGATGGCACCGTCAATACGGGGATTAAGAATTCTCCTGAAAATCTGTGAGGAATTTGCTCACGAAACCAACATGATCTATAATGCGAAAAAAACAGCACTGTTGGTCATAAAACACGGGGAAGGCCCAAAAAACATTCCCCCAGTCTTTTTGAATGGTGAGATTCTGAAAACAGTAGAAACCACAAAATATCTAGGACATATCATCAACAACAAGTTAACGGATGATGAAGATATTGACAGGCAGAGGCGTGTACTGAGCATAAAATGTAACATGCTCAGTAGAAGATTCCGGCTCTGTAGTCCACGAGTGAAAAGGACGCTCTTCTTAGCCTTTTGCACCACCCTGTACACATGCGAGCTCTGGGCTAATTTCAAGAAAAGAACAATGGAAAGGCTTCGGGTTCAATATAATAACGCTTACCGATTGATGTTCGGACTCCCCAGGCACTGCAGTGCCTCCTCGATGTTAACAGAAGGGCGAGTTCCAGGATTTACAGCTCTGTTAAGAACCAGGATTGCAGGACTGAGGGAAAGGATAAACCATTCCAGAAACACTATTATCATAGAATCGCGTCTGACTTCAGGATCGAGCATTGAAGACCATTGGAGAAAGATACTTGCTCCCACAATCTTAGATCCGTTGGATTCCCGTGCTTCTCTGCTTTAACTTAATTTCATTTTTAATTTTTTTAATCTCTTTTTATTTATTGTATTTATGTTACTCTATGTAAATATTATTTGTACTTATCTCATCTATGGGATGTGTGGGATTGCACTAACCTCCCCACATCCTGGAATAAAGAATTTATTTATTATTATTTATTATAAAGATTTTCATGAACACGTGTTTTCCGACATCGTAATAATATTCGTAATTTACTAAAATTTTTAGTAAACGATCTGTTAATTCATTCATTAAGGCCTGTAATCCCGTTTTTAACCGGATTACTAATAATTCGCAGTGTTTATTTTTTTCGTGTTTATCCGCGAAAATCTGCAGCAATCGTCTGCTTAGTTTGCAGCGAAAACGTAATGATAAATTGTAGAGGGCTTGTCGATGTTGCCTCGTTCGTTTTGCATATTTTCAAAATATTATTTTGTTTGGTCCCGTAAAAAATTACTTCTTAGGTTTTCAGACTTAATGATAGTAAAAACTGGATTTAGTAGGTAAGTCAACACTCATATTTTTTGCTTAAAAATAAAATTTAAGATATTGGAAAAATCAGTACCAGTACAGTAAATCTTATATTTTTATACTAAATTCTAATTTTATTTCCAAACTGAAAAGTTATGAAAAATTACATGACATCAGAGCTCATTGTTCGAGATTTTTAATGCTTCGAATATATTTTAAAATAACTAACTAAACTTCACGTCGTTTCCCCGCAGGGGTATGCAGATAGAACGCACCGCCAAACAATTCTGTCTTAGCACCTGTTTTTGTTCATTCGCATTCAGACATCTTCTCGTACTTTTCCCGACTACATCTACCATTCACTACTTTCTTCGTTCATTCGCTATACATGCCCAAACCATATAAGCGTTCATTTCTTAATCTTACTCATTACGCTTGCATTAGCCTAGCATTCTTTAAAATATCCACTTTTCTCATATGATCATATATGGTTTTACTGTTTTACGCCTCAGGGTCTCATTTCTACAGCATTCAGTCTACTTTCATCCTTCTTCAATATCAATACTTTCCTGCCTGAAAACATTACCACATACTCGAATGCATCAAATGCTCTTCCTATATTCCGCCATTGGGTTCTTTGCAGTTGTTATGTCAGCGTATCGTGAAAGTTTACACACTTTTAGTTGTATAATGTCCGCAGTGGAATACCTCCGTATACCGCGAGAAAGTTAGTTCCCTACGCCGACTTTAAGATGACCAAAATAATGTGAAACGAGATGCCTATTGGCTATGGCTATTACCGGCCGAATGTCGGAGAAATTACTACAATCAACCAAGACAAAAATACTGTCGACTCAGTCGCCTTTTGGAGTTGTGAAAGTGACCAGTCTTATCGTTTAATGATTCTTTTTTAGCAAGTTTTGAAGCGTTTATTTCTATTGTTGGCGAGAGATTTCGCGACAGATATTTCAATCATATTTTCGGCGGACACTTTCGTTCGTTGTGATTATAATTTGACTGCTCTGTCACGGTAATTGGTGTTCCTACTTAATTATAACGAAAATAATTATATATAACAACATTTTCACGATTTCACACGTAGTCCTCTTATTGCTGTAGTACGTCCCAAACGATTCTCACATTCTCTTCTCAACCTAGTGAGTAAAGATCGTAATCATACAGAGGGCGTCCGGGGGTAAAGTGCATTAACTTCAGGGGGTGATTCTACATGATTTTAGAAGTGGAAAAGAAAGAAAAGTTTTTTCGAAATTCGAACGTTTTAAGGTAGTTTTTGGGTAAAAAAGTTGAATTGTTACCCCGCCTCCCGCGCTCCCTGCAATTGGTTTGTTACCCTTTCCTCTTTTTTACATTAGCTCCACAACACAGGAGGCCCTGAGGAAAAAAAATCTCTCAGGGCCTATGTCATCTTTGGGGATGCTGTGTGGAGGGTCTGTTTAGGGCAAAGAGTTGAGAAAGTTCTGCGAAGAAAAAGGGTATTAGGGGCGAGTAGAAGTCTGGGGGTGAATGTGTCCGGGAGTGACGGACAAGGGCTGATAGAGAGAGAGTCCGACTGAAGAGTTCAAAAAGTCTCCCTCAACCACCCTCTAGACTATCTTTTTTTTTATATTAACTCCACACAGGAGGCCCTGAAGAAAATAATAATCTACCGCCAAGACCTTGACAAACCAGGGCACCCCTGCTAAGTCACCAAACGTAGTGAACCACATGGTGTGATCTGTGGCAGGGGTGTTGGTTACCCAATAAATGGTTCCCGGGACGGCGGTATCCATGCCCGCCTCCCAAATCGTAATCCTCCCTGATTGGCTCGTTTATTAATTTGAATGTCTACCGTTCAGGAAATTTTAACATGTCGGTGATAGTCTTTTTTTGTTTCTTCTACATAACACTATTTTTATCTACAACTATTAGTTATTTACTACTCGGCTTCGGCCGACTTTGAACAATATTTTTTCTTTGTAAACAATAGAAAAATATGAAACAAACGAGTCTGCGAATTTTCTCTTCGACAGTTAAATAAATGAAAAAGACGTTGCTACGAGTTGTTAAATAAACTTCCATTGATATATAAATTCAAATTAACAAAAAAAAATATTTGCAGTAAATGAAATTGAGCTGATTAATGTGTGCGACACTACTATCAAAAATGATTGCAGTTTATTAACAATAAATCTTCACTATTTATTACAACTAGGTTGGGGACGTTGAGATTGCGGTGCTAATAAACAAAACATTTCCTATGTTTTGATGTTGACCTTTCTACCACTTCTTACCAAGAGATCTCGCAATCATCGAATCGGTTCCATGATAATTCAACACGATGACAATTCAACACAAAGACAATTCAACACACCTTGGAAAAAAAACTAACCTTTTAACTGACCTACGCATCCTATTTAACCTAGTTTTTCTTTTATCATTTTCATGACTATATTATCACTTTTTAAATATGTGTTAAGTTACCCGGTTACCCATCGAATCATAGTATTAACTTTTTGTACTCCGTTGTCGCCGCCACGGCGACATATGAAACATTCTAACAACTCCGATAGCGCCGCAGCGGCGACATAAACAGTGGGTATACATTTTATTGTTTAAAAAATAAAAGGTTGCTTTTACAGGTATACACATGATTCTATTCAGTTGTATACAGTACCCACTTACGATTGGTTGTGCTTTTTGCTCTGTTTTTCATACATAACAATAACTACGCATTCATTTTATTTGAATATTTTTTACTGGGCAATAAATATTCTCACTCCATCAGAGACCAGGCTCAATGGAAAACTTCATATTTTAAGAAAAGGTCCCAAGCAGGACTGTGTGGTCTGCTCGAAAAGGGCAGTAAAAGGTGGCAGACGGGAAACCAGTGAGTGCTGTGACACGTGTCCTAACAAGCCACGTATATGTTTGGGCCACTGCTTTCTAAAACCACGTTAAAAAATTATTAAGATTCGAATATTCACATTATTAACAATATTTTATGATGATAAATTATATTTCTAATCATAACTATATAATTTTATTAACGGCCTTACCAAAAAAATTTTTTTTATATTTTTCTAAAAATATCGTAATATTTCCTTATATTTTTAGATTACACTCTATGGAGTAGCTGGTATACAATATTAAAAAATATTAGGAGTGCGAAGGGTTTATAATCAAACGAGAGTAGTATTTGTAAAAGTTACATGACTAATATAATATCATAATCTTAGCTTATAGCACTTACAATATATAATTCCTACATTCAAACAGAGACTTACAATATATAATTCCTACATCTTCTCTTCGTTCTTGCCTCCGATATGCATGTCAGCTGCTGTGTGGATTCCGTTATGTTCATTTGTTGACTCGTCCGTTCTGGTTTTCTCCTCCTCTGGCTTTGTGAAATCGCTATCTTTATTCCCCAATATGTGAAGCACGACCTTTATTCCGACTGGAAAAGCACGACATTACATTTTGCGGTCAAAAACCATTCTCGCGGATTAGATGAGATGGTTTATTTAGCGTACATTATAATATTTTTTTATGTTGCCACTTATGTGAAATATTCCCTCTTGGACGCTAATATAATTCGTTACTTTAATACATCGAACTTGCCGTATTATTATCTACATATTACTAGCGATGGAGAAGTGTGTCGGGAAAGTATATGACTAGCAGGTGAATATAATAAGAAATCTGGGACGCCCTATGAAGATACGGCACGATCGAGTATCTACTGAAATCAAATACTTGAATCCAATCACGTTAATAATAGTTGGCGAACTGAAGACTATTTATAAGGAGATGTACCTGTTTATAAGAATCAAGCACGGTGTAAGTCCCTTGGCGTTCTGCCCTCTCTGACTCCTCTACTAGGAATTGGAATGGTAGTTATTATTTTCTTAATAAAACTTTGGAAAATAATACTATTTATCCTATAGGTGTTGAAAGTTTCAGGAGTTAGAGTTAAATGTAGAGTTGAATGATTGCGAATCCGACTCTCTAAACCCGGTCTAATAGTATCTCAAATTGAGCCGTATCCTATTCGTATGAGGCCACCGTGCCCACGCCTAGTCTCCCAAAGCCTAAACTCGATTGTTACTGATAATATTTCGAAACCTGCAGCAACTATAAATACTTAAATACCATTCACCTGTGACCATTTTATCTATATATCAGCGCAGCAGGCCCTGTAACTTCTCGACGATCTCTTTGTGAAGCAATCGGATTATTGACCTTATTAGTATGTTCGTATGAAATAAATTTAAATAGATCTATTGTTGCGCTCATTCGACATCAGAGACTTGCACGACTTTATGTTTCACCTATTGAAATATCCATAAATTGTGTATAAATCATTGGAATCAGCATTGAAGTTCTCTTTTGACCCTGGGCGTCTCATCACATTGCATCAACAGCCTTAAATAAATTACTGTAGCTCTTCAAATGTAGCTAATCTTAATGGTTTTCATATGATCTGTATTTTGCGACTTTCAAATGAATGGTCCGTGATGATTTTCTTTACTGGGCACGCTTGATTAGTGTTACCAATTATTGATCAAGCACGTCCTGTTTCGTCCCACGCCGCCCTGCGAATGTGCCAATGTGCGGCTAAGTGGGCCGGACCACCACACCCTGTGACTGAACTGCAGCACGGCTTTACGAAACTCCCGCGATGTCTCAATAGCCCGGTCCTATTGAGATTGCTGCTCCAATTTTCATGCTTTGCGAAGGTGCTTGTATGTAAGTACCATTATATAACCAGATGTACCTGCTTCTTCTGAAGCCATTCTACCTGTATTCCACTCAATATTGCGCAGTTATTCGTAGAGGTAAACCAGGTGAAGGAATTTGTAGTCATTCCTTCTCACATATTATTTTTACAATTTTAGCTTCAATCTAGAAAGTACGATGGTCTCGTTTAAAGTGAAGGATTTTCACATCACCTTGTGAAAGCGCGACTTGAGTTTTCACTTCAAAAGCGAGCGAGTGCACCGACGAAGAAACAAATTTAATAAATTTCGGAGCAATCGGAAATATTATGCAAAAGTACCACATGGAAGTAAGGACATTTTAGTCAATCATGCGTATCATGCCTAAACATTTTTATAACAGGTGGCGTCCTCACTCGATTTCCTAGGTATTAACTTTTTTTGGTTTGACACAATTATTCCGCGTTCTTGAGGAATTTAGCAATCCATGGTTTGTCAACTTGTATTCTGCTTCTGATCACAAATGTTATAGTCGTGAACAAGCCATTTTAAAAAATGGGAACAATTTCCCGTGGATGATGACTTTTGCGCCACCTTTTACAAGTATTTTATTATAATGTTCATTAACTTTTGTATTAAAGCCTATTTGCGCATTGTAAATTAATAAAAAATCAATATCAAGAATGTCTGTAGGAACGGCCTTTGTTGCAAGTAAGATTACAAAATATCTCGCCTGCATGTAATCTGACAAACTGAACAACTTAGCAATAATATCACCGCAAGTAGTTCGTAAGCAATCATTCCTTTTGTTTTGTATCGCGGACGCGATTATGTTTTGTTTAATAACAGCTTAATATACATTTACACAATAAGCTGTCAGAATGTATCGATTCTTAACGAACGTAAGGCGTTTTATCTTTGATTTGTGTTGCAATTTCGCTGTCGCATATTTTGCGTTTACTTCGGAATAATTGAACGTTGACGGGCAACAGCGATTAGTGTCTCGGACACGATTGTGTTGAAGTTATTTATTGATGATATATTGACAATAGTGATCTCAGTGGTATTTACAAAAAATCTGCCTTTGTGTCCTGCCACTGCGCGTTTATTCCATTTGATTACCGCCCGTGTCACCTTGAACCCGCATGAGTAAAAATCATATTTAAATCGTAAACATTCAATTAACCGCACATTGCCATTTATCTTCTGCACATAAGTGTTGATTCCGCGATACTCGCGAAGGACTCGCTTTATTTTTAGGGTCAAATATATATAGGGTAAATCCTTGATTATGACTGAATACTGAATGGGGTTGGCCCTTATCTTAAGATCTGTATATAGTAGCTTGGATTGCAAAACATGTCTTTTCTATATTTATTTATATGTAGGTACACTCACAATTTACGATTATTTCTTTCTTTTATAGATAACAAACAAACATTTGAATCAGTTATTGAATTTGCACTAATCAATCTTTAGATCTCAGATAAATCATTGCAACGTCTTAAATGAATAGTCTTAAGATTAACCCAAGCAAACTGAGTGTCTTAATATGACTTAGCGAGGTAATAAAGAGAGATTTTCTATCAGTTTCCACCCACCCGAGTGCGGAATTAGCTTCCCAAAGAGTGATTGTTCGCAGCGTAGGTTTTCCCTTTGTTATTTAAGACGCCTTTCACCGGCACGGAAAGGGCCGCTACACTACCAATACAGCCTTACATCCTCCGAGTCTCTGTTGTGAAATCACTGTCAATCACCTACATGTATAACTGACAGATAACCTAGTATTGTCTACAATTAAATGTTTTAGATTTAAACTTTTTTATAATGCCGTATAATTTCGTAATATTTTTGGATATAGGCAGTACATGGTTTTAATATACAGGGTGGCTTGTACTGGATGCGAAATAACATAGAACGTAATAGGAAAGACCTACATTGTACGAATATCGATTAGCGCTACTTGTGTAGTAGAGTATGGAATTATTTGTTGCACCACAACTTAGTAACGCTACCCGCCAAGTATATTTCACTACCAAGGTATTTTTCACTATCTGAAATTTGTAGGTTTTTCCTTCTATTTGCAAAGGTTTATGAGACGGCGTTTTTCTTTTTTGTGAACTTAAGATCATGTAATTTGTTTTTTTTTGTGTTAATAGTTAATATATTTTTAATTAGCCAGTTATTTAATTTATTAAGATTAATTAATTAATTACTTGATTAATTAATTACATCCTTATATTTTTTATTCATGGAATAACTTGATAAGAATGAGTATAATTTGGCCGTGAAAATCTTAAATCATATTAGAATAAGTATAACCTCAAATTGTTTGTAAATTAAGCCAGGACCTCAGTCTTGCCAGGGCTTTGCTCTACCACTGAGCTATTTCGACCCTCCCCCCTTAGGTCATATTTAACTTCATTTTCTTAACGCATGTTTCTATTTATTAGCTGCTATCTTTATGTATGATTGCTAGATTCTACCCGAATTATATTGATAAATATATACATTTTTATTTTTAGCTCCGACGTCTATTGACTTTTCTACAAGTCTAGGATGAATAACCCAATGAGTAAAATGTAAAATTGTACTATTTAATAATTAAAAACAAAATCTTTTTTCGATTTTTATGTAGAGTCGTTAATATTGTCTTCAATGATTAAACATCCTTAATAGTTCGTATAAAAGTGTCATTCACCTGTATCCTTTTCCAGGAATTTAACAATGGTTCCTTTAACAAACTTTCTATGAACGCTCAATAACAAATAGTTAACTGAATTCTAAATTCTTCTCCTGCCTTTTTCATCTAACACATTCACTGTGTACTTTAGAGACAACCTCGGCACGCTTGACATTGACTCGCTGTTAAAACTTTCAACATTGTGATATTTTGTTGGGAAAACATTTCACCGTTTCGCTTTTGAAGTCTCCGTTAGTCGAGTACGAGTAAGTAGGTACTTTAGGTTTCAGAGTATTTCAGAGTTACGGCATTGTTTCAGTCGGTTTCAGCGAGGATTATTCTACTTTGTGGTCTCTGAAGAGATAAACCGATAGAAATGTGGTGTGAGCGGGTCCGTGTGCCCGAAGTAAGTTCAAAGTTTTCTTACTTCTGATAAAATTGATTAAAATTTTCAAAATTTTCATTTCTTTCTTGACCCCTCAGGCCTCTGACATATTCTGTCAGATGGTCAGATTATTGCCGCTTTGCAATAAAATCCAAATAAATGGAATATTTCTGAATCTATCCGAAAACTAAAAAATGTTTTTAAAATGTGATGAAATCTCTCAAAATTTATTATTATACATAAACATATGACTTTTGAAATAAATATTTTTTAATGCAAACATTTAAAACTTTTAAAAATTATTTTATTAGACAAATGTATCGTTAACGTTATTGCCACCTTTTTGTCGTTTTATGTTAAAAAAAAATACAATTTTTTTTATTGCACTCAGAAACTTCGGTTTAGTAGAGGTGCACATTAAAATGTTTGTGTTGTGAACTTTTAGATTTGAATATAAAGCGTGGTACACCGTTTTCATCATGTTTCTCATCATGACAGTAAGGGAGACAAGGATTTCTATGAGACCTATATGAGTTGTTTGAGATTGAACAGTTTTAGCCTACCTCGGATCTAGGAGTCGAAAGATGTTATTTAAATTGCCGACTTCAGTTTTCTTGCAAAACCGGTATGGATCACATTTCTAGGGATTGTCTGTTCACTGTACCTACCCAATAGCCAGCAGTGTGTTGTGACCGGTTCTAAATTAGATCACGGAGCACTTGTTTTATTCGCTGACTCTCGTTGCCGGAATTACTCCTTCAGAATTATAAGTGGGTCGAAAGATCGCTACAAAAGTACAAAGGACTTGATGGAAACTAAATACGCGGGTGAAATATTTTCAATTAATTTAATACCGGTGGTGGTTAAGTTGACGAATTTACAAGGTTCCCACACACCCATCGTTGCTTCAGTTCATCGGCTTGTCGTCCATCACTGAACAAGCAACGTCTTCTGCTTTTAATATTAACAATTATCAAAAATTGTCAGGTTATTCATAGCCGGGGTATGTTTGTATTTATTTAAAAATATACGAAAATCACTTGACTTACTTTTATGATTATCTGTAGTAAAAAATGTAGATGACTTTGACTAAAATTTCTCTCCAAATAATAATAATAATGTTATTTGGATGATTTTTACAGCGCCGTTTTTGTGAAAAATCACCTGGCGCTTTACAAATATATAATACATTTCGTTAAGAATCACTAGTTAAAGTAAGTCAGCTATGTCTCTTGACACTATGTATAAATACGTATATAGATGTTTTACAAAATTATTATTCTTTGCGTTTTCAAATATGTTTTTAATAAAAAATAGATCAAACAAATCGATTCGAGGACTTAATGTCAAACAACGTTATCTACAAAAAAACATACCAAGTTCCTATGTGATTATGTTTTGAGACTTTAAAACCTAGAATTATTTGTATGTTTTTGTAGATAACATTGTTTGACATTAAGGCGAAGTAATATAAAAAATAAATCAAAAAATACATGCGTTTATTTTTGTATTATGTTTATATTTTACCTTCGTAACGTTTCATAATAGTAAATACTGTGAGCTTTTGCTCCTCGGTAATCCCACGTTTGACAGATAATCGTGTTTGTGATTTATCTTTTTAATCCATCTTAGTGATGTTGGATTACTTAAGTTATATCTTTATCGATTAATCTTCCATCGCGGCGTGTCTCCATAAAGGTTCTATTGATGATTACCTAGAACGGCGTAAATGCTGGTATTGAATAGCACGCATATCTGCTGATACATAAGATGCGCTTCTTCCACATAGATGAATCTTACGGCACATTTGTCCGTAGTCAACTGACGTCAAAACGTCACCGGGGGCTAGAATCTAACCAGGTCAAAAGAGTTCTTACACACACACACCTTATTTTATTTAGTAACTACCGCAAGCCTGCGAAAAATCACGGGATATTACAATTTTTTTTAAATCTGTTACAATATTATAGTACAGGTTGGCACTTTATCGTTTGTCTGAATTTGTTCAAACAAACAGTTAGAATGTTTGAAAACGACACTTACATTCAAAGCAAATCCGATTTCTAAAGTTCATTGAGTTACAGACGGACACACAATCAAAATTATTTTTTTAATTAACGCAAACCCGTGTAATTCACGGGATATTATAATTCCAATTTTGAAAAAACATTTTCTGCAAAAATATTTTATTATAGATAGATAGGTATTTTTTCGCCTGTATCTATATTATAACACTTAAATTCAAAGCAAATCCTAGTCGAAATGATGATTTTGATGATTTATATTTGTTCTAGAAGCTTTGCAGGGGTAGTACCTACAGTGCAAATACCTTCCGTAAGTATGCAAAGAATAAGATGCAAAAATTTAAATAAATGATATTATTATAGAATATGTTAGGTCTCCTTTTTCCAGAGGGATATCAAGGGGGATACTGGTATGGTTAGATTAGCGTAATCTGCACTACAAACATCCATTTCCCATGTGCTGGAGCAGAAGATCTCTGAAAGAGAGTGCACGTCCCTGCAGAAACATTTCTGGAATGCTGCAGTAACTACATCGGAAGCCAAAAGGCGATGGACGTTTATAATATTCTTAGCTGTATAGTACATGGTGTATGGTCCTTCCTTAGTTCTGATTTATAGAGCGATGTTCAAAATTTGAATGAATTTGTGGTGCATAGGTAAAGGGCGCCTTTACAGCTTACTTGCTTTAACGAATATATTATAGTGTTTTCCAATTATCCCTCTCGATCTGCTAGAACCACAATGCTGCTGATCCGACTAAGTGTGTAAAGCGGCTCGTCCATTTCCTCTAATTATGACAACAATTCAATGCACGGGGCATAAATTCCCCACGTGAACACGTGCCGTAAAAGCTTTCAAATTCCATCGCCGTAGAGACCGGCAATAACCACTATTTTACCTATTGCACTACGCCAGCTCTAGATAATAATATAGTAAATATTTTGGATGTTTACCGGCTAGCTGCGAGCGCATACACGTGTTATTGTTAGCTAGTGGAGACCTACCTATATCTAAACTAGCTTTGAAATTTTAATGAAAGGGGGTTAGTTAATTTTTTAAACATCGATTTTTGTCGATTCACAATTTTCCTTTTATAATGATTTTAAATAATGGAAAGAAAAAAAAATCATTTTCTGTTGTTAGCTGTCCAGCTTTTGAATGGTGAACCATAGCAATAAGTTTCTACAACTTTTTACTATAATCTTTATTGTGCGGGGTCCACAATGAAATTGACTCGGCCGCTTTGAATGGTGTTTGTTTTTTCAATTAGAATTTTCTACCCCGATAATTTCGGAATTAAATCCGTACCTAAATTATTATTAAGCCCTTTGGTTTGAGTAACTGAAACTATCTGAGATTTGTATAGTGCCTATCTGAAATGCAACTTACTAACCTCGTTGCGAAAGAAATAAGTATAATCTTGCCAGTGTCCCAGCAAGTATTTGAAAAGCATTCCGACGCGAAATTCAATATTTCCCTTTGACATCGTACAATATTGCGTCCGTGTAGCGAGAGGAGGCGCGTGGGTGCTGCAATAGTGAACTGCCATGGTGATGGTGCAGCTCCGAGCGGCTACCCTTATTAAAGAACCCCACTGGGGGAGTGGGAGGAAAATGGGTAGGGGCAGGAACGGGTGGCGGCCGGACGGCAACCGGCAGAAGGAGAGAGGGGGGTCAGGGGGCAGCAGACGGATAAATTGTATTCAGCAAACAGAGTGCACGGGTAAGTGCATCTGTGCCAGGCGCGCCCAACAGATATCTAAATAACTAGACGCGTGTAATAAGATAACAAATCGGTCATAATTGCGTTTCTGACCATCTCATTTTTTCTGTAAATTTTATAAAAGACCAAAACATCAAATTAAAGAAAACGCTGAAATTTGATTTTTTAATATAAAATGTGTAATATGTATTACGAAAAACATAATGCCTGCCTGCGAGATTTGACACACCTGTTGTACTACGTCGCCGTAGAAATACAAACTTGCAGTGTAAATTTTATTGCCTTACTAATATGGAGATACTTAACGCTGAAGTCATGTATAAGTATTTATAGCAATGAGATTGTGTAGATTATCATGTTTTAACATCGGATCGGTTTACACGTGTTAAACAAATTACAAACATATTAATGAAATACGTGATTTGACAATAATGCCAGAAATGACGCGTAGATTTTTTGGACGTGGAGAGCGGGTGGAAGAAGAAAGGAGTATTTTAATAGAATATACAACGTCAAAGTGGATGGGGAAAATATATAAAACGCCTCAGGACAACAAAGCGCTATCAAGCGAATCAAATACTTAGGTCGAGTCGGAAAAACAAAGTACTTTGCTCCTATGAATGGGAATTTTAGAAATGACTGTGCACTAGTATAAAGTTATGTGGATCTCTGAACCCCCGTCTACCCTGCGGAGAAATTCCACGAAGGTTATAAATAAGAAAGTTAATTTGTTTAATATTGTTCCTCTCACTACTAACTTTTCACACCTGCTCCATCTGTACTACACGTCCAATAAAATGATTTCAATTGAAACGCCTCATATTATGATATAGCCACCTTACAAACATGGTATCGTCGTAAATCGATTGAACACTTTACGTATTACACTGTACACTTTACGACATGAAATAATCATTTCAAAACGCATTCACTGCACACTGAACTATAAAAGATCGAGATTTCGTTTGAGATTAATCGAATTGGAAATAATATTAATAATAATTGTTGAAAAAGCCTGGTAGCATTAATGCGAGTGCAAACCTACTCCTTGCACACCTGGGTTACTCTATTAGCATTTATAACGAAATGCAGTTCTATGATGCAAATTTGTATTTATTTTATTGCCAATACGACTCTAGTGTACCTTGTTGCATTTATTTGGTAAGAATCAAAGATTTCCAAAGCGGAGTCAAGTTTGTCGATAATTGTTATGCACCCCATTGGGTTGGAAAACTTCCATCTTACAATATTTTTATTAGGTTATGCTATACATTTTCCAACCCGTATAGAATTTTCTGTTTTACTCTGTAAATTCTCTTTCTTGAGTTAGCCGACTTCAAAATAATGTTTAGGGCACAGACATAAGAATATATTCATATGTCTATGTGTTTAGGGACATTTTGAGTGCTATTTAACGATATTTCGTCTTCTTATTCTGTTATGATACCCGTTAGCGAATGTTTGAAAGTGGTGACTACATCATGGTTATGTACTACCAGATAGTACTTCAAATAATATTACAATCAAGATAAAGGATTTGAATGATCTCATTTTGAATTTGAATTATTATACTTATTTCAGGGCAGTGTTATAATCTTCCCATATATCGGTGGTTCGAAACTCGGCTTGGAAAATATTATATTATAGGGTTATTTCAGATGAAAAATTGAAACATGATAAAACTTCGCTTAAAATTGTATTAGTTGTATTTAGTGACCAGGTTTGAACAGCCAAGATATCAAGATAGATAATCCAAACCTTTTTCTTTCCCTTCTCCTCACCCTCCCCACTTCAGTTCTGAAACATTCGACAAATGAATGTTAAAATCAATAACAAATCGAAGAAATTACTAATTTCAATGCATTTGTACATATATATTATTTATGCATTTTGATACAAGTGTAGTAATTACCTATTACGTATGCAGAAATACGTGGGTTTGTGAGATTGAGTGCAGTCATAAATAAATGCAGTGGAATGCGCTGTACAGATTTGCTCTCACAGTGAGCGAACAAATAGGGCATGTGGCATTTAGAATAAAATTACACTTCCCTGTAGGACTGGAACTGTAGGAATATTGTAGGTGCACCGGAGATTCGGTATGCTTCTTGAATACATCTATTTGAATTTCAATTTTGTTTTCTTGATTGAATAAATGAACTCAATGGATTTTTGGAAGTGGAAATTAACTTATTTCCTAACATCCGATCAAGCTGAAACTCGGAAGATAGACTCGTTGTCGATGGTGATGAGGACACATATTTTTCTGAAATCTGATGACATTATATTAAAAAATTTGCACCAGTTAATATATGAAATAAATGTCGCTACTATCCAATTAGAATTTGGCTTAGGTGTTATCGGTGTTGAGTCCAGTCCCTGGGGCGGAAGTACAATTCTCAGTCGAACCCAAGCATAAAAATTTCTTCAGATGACGAAACTAGGACATTTCTTCAGATGACGAAAAAATTTCTTGAAAAAAATGACGAAAAATTTCTTCCGATCTTCAGATGACGAAACTAGGACATTTCTTCAGATAACATTTCTGCAGATGACGAAACTAGGTCGAAAATTGAAAATAGCTCTATTATTTATATGAGCACATACATTTTACAGTTTACATAGATAATATACAGAAAATGTTAATAGTCAGAAACTATATATGAAAATAGGTTAGTACACAGAGAAAAATGAGTTTTGCTAATTTATTAAGAATCTCTTTAAATTATTGGTAATCCGGTTAAAAACTAAAGTGTAGACCGTTTCCCGATATACTTTTAGTAAATTTATAAAATACCAGAACACGTGTTCATGCACCTGCATTTGCCTTGATAGTATGTATAATATATAACGACGAAATGTTTGAATTTTTAAGAACACGTGTTTCGACATTGTCATAATATATTCGTATTTTACTACAAGTTTATCAGCAAACCTATCAATGTATTCGTTAAGGGCCTGTAATCCAGTTTTCAACCGGAAAACCAGTTATCTGAATAGATTATTAATAAATTAGCAATTTTTTTTATCTATTTTTCTCCGTGTAGTAGTGTTTTGTGAACACCTCAAGGGGATCCTGTGCTAAAGTTTACGCATATAATTGATACTCTTAAGGTTAAACGCAACGCTCGTTGTATTCTACGTGTTCACAGATGGCGTTAATTAATTAATTTTGTTTAAATACGCTTTTGCAAGGTATTGCTTTACAATATTAAGACAAATCATTTGTTTGCGCCCTCATATACGCAATATGAATATGAATAAATAGTTTTGTCCATATGAAAACTCAATTCTATCGAGAAAGGCATACAAATACAATATTGGATTGAATCATCGGTAAAATATTGTATTTGTGTGCCTTTCTCGAAAGAATTAAGTCTTTAAACGAACAAAACTATTGATTCATATTCATATTGCGTATATACGGGCGCAAACAAATGATTTGTCTTAATATTGTAAAGCAATACCTTGCAAAAGCGTATTGAAACAAAATTAATTAATTAACGCCACCTGTGAACACGTAGAATACAACGAGCGTTGCGTTTAACCTTAAGGGGAAGCTTAGTGCCAAATCACTATTTTGATTAATCTTTATAACTGATTGGTGAACATTATGAATACCAAAAAATATGCTTTAGATAAATTGAAGGTTTTCCTATCGTTTCGCTTGAGAAGAATACAAATAAAATAAATAAATTACTCAATAAAAAGTATAAATGTAAGCTACAAAAACAATTTTTTTTCAATATAAATGTATGAACGCGTAAAGGAAACAACTTTAAAAAATACAGTATTATAGCTTAGATTATCTGTGAAAGTTTCACTTGATTAACTTTTTTGCTTTCTTATAAAATTATTTACAAAATAAATAAAAACCAGTTTTGTGCTTGAAATCGAACGTTTCTAGACTCCGTTTGTCAAGCGATTTTAATGCCTATTACCTACAATGTACACATTTTAACTTGTAGCTTCCTCTTAAGGAGAATACTGTTTTTCCACCCATGGCGGCAGTATTGTATACTAGGTTAGTAGCAGTTAAATTGAGTTAAACATCATATCATTATTTAGAGACAATGTGTAGTACAATAATGTAGTGAAAAAAATAGGTTACAACTTGAAGTGGACTTGAATTGAAGCAGTTGAGATGAAAAGAGAATAAAACAAACAAAAAGTAAATGATAATTCATGCCAATATTTTATACTATTTGTATACTTTAATTGCGGCATATTATGTATTAATTATGTTATCATTACTTTCTCATTATCATATACAAACTTTGTGTATTTCAGATAACATGTTATATTAGCATTTTTTATTGACAATCGAGATAGTAATTTATTATTGTTGTCTGATTTTAAAAATGTTGTCCCTGGGATGCTTCGTAAGTAAAGTAAGTTCAGGAGAGAAATGAGAACAGAGGATGAAGATTTTGAAGTATCTCGCTGGGTCTCGTTACTAAACATAGTAAAGCAATTTCAATCGATAAAGTATTCCGATTATTAGTTTTTTTTCTCTCACCAAATCAGCCACCCTCCGCTTTAGAAATATGTGCTAATATACATTATTTAATTAATTTCAATTTGGTATGTGATAAAACCTGCACAATGTGTGATAATGAGTTCTTGCCCTCGCCGGGTTTTGAACCCCGCAACCTCGAAACCAGAGCCAAGGATCTTACGGAGGTCGCCAAGTCGTCGTCAAATAGCTAATAATATTCTTATCATCATTTTTCGCATTTAGTGAAGTAATTAGAATATAATTTTTTTTTTCTTTATTGCGAAATAGTATATATTTTTATTTTATCTTCTATAATAATATATAAAGAAGAGTGTCTGTGGCCGGGCAGCATGGATTTGATTTTTATATAAATCTACAGTATTATTCCGAGATTGATGAAATTTTGCACACTTGACCTTCAAAATAAGAGGAAGGTCACTGTCTACGTCGAATGTGAATGTCTGTGGCGGGCCTCGTATATTCGATTTTTATGCAAACCTACAATTTTATTCCGAAAATGATAAAAATTTGTACATTTGAACTTCAAAAACGGAAAAGGGTCACTGTCTAGTGTCTACGTCTGGTTTCGATAAAAACTTTGTAAAGCCCGGGCAATGCCGGGGACTTCGCTAGTTAATATATAAATAAGAATGTCTATGGCGGTTAGCGGGTGGGCGGCGTATATTTGATTTTTTAAATAAATCTACAGTTTTATTTCGAGGTTTATGAAAATTTGCACAGTATAAATTCAAAACAAGAAGAAGGTGTAAAGTCCGGGTAACGCCGGGATATCAGCTAGTAATAATATAAGTAAAACGCAAACTCCCTTTACTTCTCGCCTCAGGCAACGAGATATTACAACTAATTTACATCACTAATACGTCTCGCCTGTTAAGATTTTCTTTGGTGTTTATGATGTACATTTAAAGTTACTCAGTTATTCCGAGTTTTCTCGTGCCTATGAAACTCCCACCCAGTTAAACTTCCGCTCCTACCGCACCGGAGAAACGATCAATTGAATCTGTGATGTACTTAAAACTACAAGTATCACCTGCAACTCGATATGTACGCGAGTTACGATAGTTACACAGCGGGGATCGTAACCAAAGCCCGGACTAAACTACGGCGGGGCCATCGAGGCCGATGCTTATAATTAGTCTTATGATTTAACATAAAAGAAATCGTTACATAACCTGTGAGATTTCGAATCTATGTATGATCCATGTCAAGGTCAAAGTTCCAATTTGTGGGAAGATGGAAAAATGTATTTTAGTTTTATTGCTTTATCATTTAACAACGTCCGCCATTATTATTTTCTAAAGGGACTGGTGTATTTATTTTTTATACCTGTTTTAAGTCCACAATACTAAATTCACTGGTGTTTAAATTAATAGACATTTCTCAAATTAAGTGGCATATTTTGTCAGAAGGTCTAAGTATTTCCGCTTTGCAAAAATCCAAATTATTATGGACGAATTCCAAAAATAAAAAAAAATAAACTGTTTTTGATGAGATGAATTTCGCTTTCAAATTTTATTTTTAGAAATAAACACAATTTTTTAAACATAATTTAAAATTTTGAAGGCAAACATAAAAAAGTTTTTAAAATGGCTCACTTTGCGTTTTTTCATCTAAACACTGAACTAAAATTACTCATAACGAATACAACACACATTTTATTAGAAAAGTGTATTATAAACATTATTGTCACCTCAATTTTTTTCGTTTAGTTTTTTTTTAACTTTCACAATTTTGCTCAAATTGTAGCCGAAACCTTTGGTTTCATAGAGGTGTACATTCGTAGTGTTTTGTCTTTCCAACACCGTTTAGATCATATTTCTAACCATGACAGTAAGGGAGACAAAACTATGTTCTATGAATGTTCTGTGCCCAAAGACTAACAAATTAGCTTAAGGAGATAATAAACACCCAAGTAATGCTGGACTCATTATGCAATGATTGATTGATATTAGATTATTTATACATTACGAGATGTTTTCTTTGATTTTTCATGATGAAGCACCTCCCCCCGATGTTTCGCTTTATATATAGCTAGTTTGTCGGTTAAAGAATGTTTGAACACTCTTAACAATATATTTTATCTAACTTGAAGAGCCTTACCAGCAACTACATCACCTTACCAGTGACCAAACATTCGAATCGTGCTGTCCGAAATTTGCCAAGCTAATGAAGGTAAAATGTTGCAGTGATTTTCAATAAAATTTTATATCATTACAAGATTTTTTGTATTTTATTCGCAAAAAATGTAAATATTATCGGTTTTTGATCGACCTAGCGGCCTAGATAGACCGCTTAATCCTATCAAATCAGCTAAGTAGTTCATTTTTTTAGACGGGCCGAGGCGTTAGCAGTGGCACGTATCAAATTTGACATTCGCAAAAATAAATAAAATGAATGTATATAAAGAATAAACCAACCTTATAGTAAACTGCTTATTTCACTAGAATAAGATAAATAAAAATAAATAACTTTACTTTTTGTAAGAATGGAAATATATATCAGAAAAATAAAATATTTAGAATTATAATTAAGTAAAAGATTAATAATAAATCAAATCAACTTATTTTAATGATCTTAAGCAGTCTGGTAAGATATATGAGGAACTTTAAAAACCACTGACTCCAGCAAAACTCATGCTACGTTGGTTGATGTGGGAAACTTTACCAAAAATCAACTAGTATATTAATGCCGCGTAAAAACTGTGGTTTACATATTGAAACATCACCATAGATATACAACATTGCGATGACAGTAGTTTTGTTTTGCATAGAAAAAAGAAACACGTACCTGTTTTAAAATCATACGCTGAACTATCTATGCTTACTGCCTATACGGATTATGTGTTGAGCCGCGCTAAGCTCGGGGTTTCAACCGTGTAAAAGCAACTAATATATCGGACCTATGTACATCGCTGGAAGGCTATGGTTGTGTCGTGTTCCGTGTGGCTCTGCCTCTCTCGTTCCGGGATGGTCTTTCACTCCTCTGATCGTAACTAATTTCCTGTGTTCCTTGGAAACCCGCGTTAGATGAGTGCCGGAAGTTCCGCTGTTCTAATGAAAGGTCGAACATTTTGCGCTATGTGCTTTTTCCTGGAATGCAATCACTTTGCGAGTTTTCATTATCAATAATTCAAGCCACCCTATTTGTATTGAGTTTTTTAATAGGTTTTCCTATAGGTACATTTATATATTGCACTAAGCAAGACAAGGCAAAGACAAATATTATATCGATTTTAGTATAAAGTATGGAGCCCACCATTCGACAGTTTTGTTGTTACATTTTATGCTTTATAACAGGTGAACCACTTTTAATAAATACGATCGAATTTCTAACCTTAGTTTTGATAAATAATATATGTATTACATGGAGAAAAATGAGTAAATAAAAATTTATTAAGAATTTCTTCAAATTATTTATATATCGGAACACGTGTTCATGGACCTTGAAATTTGCCTTGAAAATATATATTGATGAAATGAGAAAATATTACGATTTTTATGAACACGTGTTCCGACAACGTGATAAAATATTCGTATTTTACTGTTTATCAGGAAACCTATTAAAAAATTAATAACCGGATTACCAATAATTTGAGATTTTTAATAATTTTGCAATACTCGTTTTTCTCCGAGAAAGTCTCTGGTTAGATTTTCCGACATTCACCTTGACATTAGTTAGGTTAGGTTAGGATAATTATTCTATTGTTCCTCTAATGATCGATAAAAATTAAATATTTTGTGTGTTTGTCTTTCTAACCAATTAGATTACCTAGGTGCCATTTAAAAATCAAATACATTTCAAGTCTGTATTTCTTTCCGCTAGCGAAATACGCCAAATTGACATAATATCTTCGCTCGTCTATTAGACAATTAAGGTGATCAGTAAAAGTACCACCCCGATTTCAAAAAAATTATTAAAACATAAAATTAAAATATTTGAAAGTGCATAAATAATTGAACTAGTCGGCCAATTAATAAAATGAATTCTATTGTAGTTGCAGTTTGGTGCTGCGCCGTTTACCAGATACTTAACATGTTCTCGATCAAATTTAATTGCTGAAAGCGTGCCAATTAAACACTACCCGAGGGAGATTTCATTGCCTCCGTTATCTTGAACATGGATGGGACCGGTTGGATTAACTAGGAATTATTCAATACTGAACTTGGCTTTTTACAACCCCAGGCTTTAGAATTATATAAACATTTTAATATGGAATTAAAATCTTATTTTCGCAAATAGAAAATCTCCCTCCACTTCATAATTTTATGATTCACTTGTAATTTTAAAATTGCAACATGGTTAACCACTTTTTTTCCTATACATTTGAAAAATTCGTATTTTGAGAACTGGAAAAAGTTGCGTTAGCTAGAAATTTCGGACATAAAGAGCAATGCAAATTTCACGACGCTCTTGCTCACCATCCAAAGACGCACGAAATTTCAACAAGTAAAGTATATTGATTAAGTTAGTAATTTTCATATTAGTTCGTTTTAAATTAAATGAATATGCCTAAATTGTCGGACAGAAGGATTTACACCGACTTGGTATATCTATATAAAATTCGAAATGATGCATTTGGTAGTCCAGAATTGCTTGCATTGATAATCTTTCGGATTCTACCATGTAATACTAGAAGTCGGGATTTATTTCAGCGTAGAAAGTTTGGGACTAACTACCATATGTAGATATTCCTCATTGCCCACAATACTAATGGAGAGAAATTGTTATACTGATACAGTGTACAACTTCAATTTATCACCTAACTAAAAATATAAAAGATTGTTACTAAGACAGTTTAGTTATGTATTTTAATTACTTTTAATTGTTTTCTATTCATGTGTGTAAGGGCGTTAATGAGTAAATAAATAAATACGTGATTATTGTTACCATAGGACCAGGATATCAAGAATAACAGGATTGACCCTAATGCCTGGTATAAGGGTAATCTCAAAAATATTATGAAAATCTTATTTTACGCAATTTCGTTCCATTTGTTCACACAACAATTTATTATTCTTTACTTCGTGTGTATTTTCTTGCTATTTCTAAGGACTCGTTGATTTTTTTCCGAGAATTTTACCCGTGTAGATTGTAGGTACTTATTCAAAATATCTCGTAACGCATATTTCGTATTTTTTCCTGGAAGGCACAAAATTCGATAAATAATCTATAAATGGAATCTATTTTTCCAACCTTGATACGATCAATAATACCTTCATCTTCAAGTATAAACTGCAATCTAAATATATATATCTTATCATTTTATTGCCAATTCTGTCTCATGTCGAGGGGCGAATCACATTTAGGATGATAAACTCTGATAAAATCCTTGTACTGTTGTACCGCCGAACATAAAATTTGCTTTTACTTTCCTAAACACACTCACGAAAGAACATAAATACACATTATTAACATAAGTACCGGAATTAATAATGGCATTTCCAATTACACGTGTTACAATTACGCCCTCTGCGTGCGAGCTGTAGGTATCTAAGTTTCTCTAATATACAATAAACAGTGTTAATCTCAAGTGACCTCCCAGGTTCTGTATATTAACTGCCTGTACAGAATATAAATATATAATATTAATAAAATATGTACATTCTAACGCAGCATCACTGTACATTGTATATATACATAAATATATGTTTTGTATTATTGATCAACGAACCGGTGGATGTTTAGTTATAAGAAAGATTACTGTAGATATATTTTTAATATAAATAGGTATTAAAAGTAAATACATGTTTACAAAACAAGGTTTTAGGCAAAGCGCAAACGATAACAATTGCTTATAACAATTTTGTTATTAGCAACAATTATTAGCCTGAAACACAAACATAAATTGAAAAATTTTCAGGGGAAGGATAAATACCGCCGATGGGAATTACTAGTATTTATTGAATTATTTTCCGGTTAAAATTGGTGCGGCTTCAATTTCCTGCCGGCGTCATTTATTTTTCTCGGAAGATTTATTCAATTTTTGTTTGTGTTTCAGGCTAATCATTTGTTGCTACATATATATTTTGCTCAGCGCCCTTGCGGTGATTTTGCACAAAAACGGCGCTATACAAATCGTCCACATATTATTATTATTAATTTATTCATCGTACATTTTGTTAAGAATGGCCATTTTTAATTGACTTGATTCACTACCAAATAATATTAATTAAACCGTTTAATTAATGTATCACGTACTAATTACTTATTCATGCACACACTAATAAATGGGCCATTCAATATTTGTTCTCAATCACTTGATTGCGTTAAAATTAAATTATGTAATACCTTAATTTTTTATCTATTTTTTTAATCGTTCTTCTTTTATCTGGAGTGATTACCATCTTTACTGTATGTATGCAATTGAAACTTGCTCTGTTATTTATAATTTATTAAGTTAAGCTGCTGACCGTGTGAAACATAATTATTTCTGAATCATCGACGTCTTGGATTTTTAATATTATGTAAATTGGTTATTTCGTCACTATGTGGTAATAAGCTGTTCAAAATGACTTTCTACAATTATAATAAAGCAGAAATTCTATTTTTAAGTTCACTAGAAAACAGTGAGGGGGTATTTCACCGTCCTCTTGATAACTTATCCGTCGAATAACGTATATTTTCGATTTACCATTTTACCGCCCTATTCGGTATTCGAACCTATTAAGAGTGACTGAATATCGGAAAGCTAGCCGAGTTTTCTACCTACTGCGAGTATTTATTTGTTTATTTATTAATATGAGTTATCCTATGGATAAGATATCAAGAGGATGATGAAATACCCCATGAGCCTTATCTTCACTATTTGCACTGACTGCTTTCTGTCTGAAATTTATTATTTTCATCTTGCTGTCATTTTCATCATGCGCTATGGAGCTTTGAAATATCCTTGTATGTAAACGTAAAGTCGATAAGACATGACGCCATATTGTTTGTATCATATTCAACAAGAAAAATATAATTATTTTGGTTGATAAAATAAATAATATTGTGATTATTGAGAACCCGCTTTGACTACGTGACGAAATGAATCTCTGGCGAAGCTGGATCGTAGTAATAGTAATAAATGAAACGTAAAATGATTTAACCTTTATTAATGGGAAAAAGTAGGCCTCTCATTTTTCTCCATTTTCAAACTAATAAAAATTCTTTTCACCGGAAACATTAAGTGTGCTCTTACATAATCAATTCTGTATGTGATTAAGTACGTTTATCACGTAGATTATATTATTTAAGCAATAATATAATTATAATTATATAATTTAGAAGTGAGAAAAGGTTATATTTTACCACTTTCACCTGCCTTCCTCTGTGTTTCGAGTGTGTGCTGTGTTCACAGGGAGAGTGTACCGCGGATTGCATAAGGCCTATGCTGTGTGTGTCTGGCAGGCCGTATAGCCAGCTGACCGGCTGTATTACATCGCCGCGGCCGGGACAGTCCTTAGCCCCGCCGTGCAGCCTACTGCCTACTGCCTACTGCCTACTGCCTACTGCCCACTTCCAGCGACTGGTCTGAGAGCCTTCGTGCATCTGTTAGAATTTCACCACACGCCTTTTCCCATCTGCATGTTTCGTTTTAGAAATTATTATTGTTTCGTTCTTGTGAAAGCGTGGCAAAACTGACATTATATTTATTTGCTTTTCCTTCGTTTGTTGCAGATCGGCGAATGCTGTTTTTCTCCATCTCTGACACGGGGACTCTGCGAAAGTGTAAGTTTCTCTGCCTGTATTGTCTGTCTCCGGACCGCTTTCTCACTCGGGCCGCACTCTCGGCCGGGCGCCAGAAGAGCTCGCCCATTCGTTTGTCAGCAGTCTGTGATCGCAGCTCCGGTATATTCCGATATGACATCAAACGTCAAGGGAACTCTCTACTTTATTCGCGTTTGCTTATCAAATATTAACAGTCGTGGGTGTAATACGGTCCTGCCGCTGAGAGCTCCGCTGAAACCCTACTTTCTGATACACGCGGGATTTATTGCGAAAGAGGGAGAGGTTAGGACAAACCTCCCGTCGCCGGCTAAACTGACCCGCGTCACTAATTACGCTCAGAGATGTTTTAATCATATTATCTACACCAGGGGTGCTCAAACTTGAACTTCTGACGATCTACCTCAATATTATTAGATTCCGATCGATCGACTCTGAGAGGCTGCAAGTATGTGTGATGCAGGATTGTCGTCTGTGTAGGTAAGGTGTATCGTGGTGCAGGTATAAGTGTATATATAGGGACGTTGCACAATTGCATGGCCACGAATCCACATAGAATTTGGAGGAACGACAGAAATTAGTTCGCAATATGCATTTTTTTTAGTCAAGGTAGGTGGAGGTCTGCACTAAAAAGTCAATAAAAACTTATATTTATTAAAAATTGCAAGTTTATTGGTTCTCCTCAAAAAACAAACGAGTTCTAGTTTCTAAACTTAACTAAATAATGACTTTGGATGTTGAAGCGTGGCACTGCATGTCCTCAGTACACTTTTCATACGATGGTACGTAATTACCGAGTTCTAATCGCAAGCACGATGACATATGTTCGTCAGTTAGTCGATTGCGATATTTTGACATAATTATCTTCATTTCAGAAAATGCAGACTCGCACAAGTAAGTTGACCCAAACATTGCCGTCAACTGAAGGGCGATTTGCCTTAGATTTGGATATTTATCTTCAGATATAAAATACCAGAATTTTGTGTCAGATGCTGTGGCTATGAGATGTATATCTGATATTATCTGCAATGTTCCAGAACACTCCGTTCAGTAACTCAGTCCGCTACAAGCTACAAATAAATAATAAAAAAGAAGGCATGAAAAATGGGAAATTTTTCTCGAGATCGACTCAAAAAGCACTCGCGATCGACCGTTTGAGCACCCCTGATCTACACACTCGGACGGTTGTCCCCGAGCTGTTCAATAAACAAATAGTTCCTCGTTTTGCTCCGCTTTTCCAAATAATCGTTCAAAATGTAATTAACTACAAAATTTGGAATGATAGTAGTTTTATTTTTCTATTATACTCATCTAAACGTAATAAGACTCATTTGGAACTTACTGATAAGTAGCAAAAAGATCATTGACTCCTCAATGGGCTCAATACAATTTAATGATTCTTTAAGACGAGAAAATACCCTAAAATAAAGTCAGAATCTTAAGGACGTAAGAAGCAGCCGTGCACAAAAATAGGCGACGCGCGGCTCTGGTGTATTGGACAGCCCTGCGGTTGAATTCGCCCTATCAAATCTCTAAAATAAAGTGGGAATTTTAACGACATAAGTGATGAAGTCGTGTAAAAAAATACTCGCCGCGCGGCCCGGTGTAATGGACGGACCTACGGTTGATTTTTCCCTAGCAGGCCTAGACAATGTATCTTTCCGTGGATTTTATTTTAATTATATCTGATGAACGTATTACTAAAATCTCAAATGTTTCTTCCAGAGGGACACCCGGAGAAGTTACTAATTCATTGTCTAGAAAAATAAAATCTGTTGCTTACCGTTAATTTTATAGTAATTTTTAATTTTATAAAACTTTTAAACCGTTTTACGTAAATTATTTGAATGGTAAGGTCCCGTTTTTGTTAATCTTAAATATAATTAACTTACATCCGTAGGGATCCCTCTGGAAAGATTTTAGATTTTAGTAATACGTTTATCAGAAATAATTAAAAAGTGGGCGTGGACCAAAAAAAACGTTATTAGAGTCTTATGTCGCCTTACCCAATTAACAGTTTGTCGTTTTCCTGTGTGGAATTCGATACCGTTAAAATTAATATCTGATGAAAAACACTGATCCTATTATTGAAATCAATATTCAAAGTTTTTGTTGGGTTGCGTAGGTTAAGTTTATATGTATATTATTGTTATTTTGGTTTTTTAAAGATTCTAGATAATTTTACTATACGAAAGCATATTTTATTCTCCATCAAATTTGAGATACAATTTTCCATTAAAAACGTTTTGTTCATACACGTCAAAAATAGAAAGGTACACAAACGAAAGAGCCGAGCCAGGCCAGTTTGACCTATGTCACCATCGAGTGAAAAACTCGAACTTGTGAACTATAATCGAATGTGGTTTTAAGTTTTCACAAATGTTCAACAAGTTTTTTTTAAAATGAAGTAAGTATTAAAAAAACATAGACTGACTGATACAGACCAAATATTCAACAGTTGTGACGTACTAGATATACGCCAATTATACGTTAAAACACTACTAAACTACATTTTTGACCAAAACAACAAATTTCAACGTACACAAAATATCACTGACAGACCAGTTAGACAAGCGTACAAAGAAAACTTGAAAACTCTGACGGTAAATACAAGCTTTGGACAAAGACACAACCAATACCATGCCATAAAAGCTTTCAATAGTCTAACACTTGAAAATAAAATTGAGGAAAACAAAAATAAATTCAGACACAAAACAAAATGGATTAAAGAACAAAAAAGACAATATTACCAAAATTTCATAACATAAAATAATAAAACCTACACGTAACACACAAAACCAATATAAAACACACATCACTCACAAAAACACAACAAATAATATAAATATATCGATTTTTTGCATTATTTCTTTTTTTTTAAATTTTATTCTACTTTAATTTTAAATCTATATTTAGTAATTTAATTTTTATTTATCTTAATCTGATTTTTTTTCTTCACCTAAATTATATATATATTTTCTTTAAATGTATTACGAATATTTTTTGTACTATAAAATGGAGGCCTCAGCACGGGTAAGCCACCCAGTGAGGCCAACATAACATTACTAAATTGTACTAAGAAATGTAAAATATTGCACCAAAAAAAAAATTACATAATAGTTGTATAAAATAATATTGCAAAAAATTTTTTTTTACTATAGATGTTTAAGAAAGGTTTATTTAAAATTAAGTATTAAAAAGGTAGGAACACAAAGGTTTACCCACGAACGAAGAATTTTGGCTCGGCGCTGGGCCATTTGGTTAGTTCGCTCCGACGTGTGTCCACTTAATAACGACAAAACTCATCCACATTTCATGTCGGTTACACAATAATCGGTTGAGAAATTGATCAGTCAGATCCCTCGCCGATCTGAATGCCGTCAATTGTGAGAATTAAATATAATAACTCCTCGTCGGCCATTGCGTCACCGATAAAACAATCGCTTTCCTTTCTTTCACTTCCCGCCCGCCACCATGTTACAATTCGGCCATTGTTCCCGCCCGAATTGCTCATTGTGCTGCGGTGTTGCCTAACTGCGAATTTTATAATTACGTACACAAGCATCAACCACGTTAAGGTAGGTACTTTTCTTTTTCATTTTTGAGTAGTCGCGTTTTCTAAATGAAAAATTGCCCGCCCCGCGTTGTAATGAGATGTATGAATGTGAAATCGGGTTTAATTGTCACCAGTAGATATCTCGGCAAAGAAACTCCGACTCTGAACGTTTATTAATTTCTACACTTTTCACTCGGCCAAACTGCTCTAGCTCTAAATCGATGTCAGAAAGTACAGCGTCGTCTTTTAGGTCGACATTCTCTGGAGATCTCTTGTCGTTAAATAGAAAGCTAGTTTATACCTTGGCATTCTTTACTCCTTAGAGAAATAATAATAACATCTTTATGGTATGCACCTAGAGCGAAAATCGGAATTATGACATTTCACACGGAATTTTTTACGCGCTTTTTAACTAATCAAATACACACATTTGCAAGTGACTAAACGACAAGCTGGAATAAATATTAAGATACGTACATTATTTCCTTGCCAAGCGAATAAAATATATTTTAGTATGATTTTTAACGTTCAAAATACCATGACATCGAGGCAAGAGCAGTGAGCTTCTAGGAAATCCACGGTGAATTTCTTGGCACACTAGGGCTTAAGCAGCTTTATAACTTATTAAATGGAATAAAATCTAGGATTGGTTCAATCCTAGTCTTTGTCAACTTGCTCCCACAGTACTCACTGTGTTGGTGGTTAAATAAAAATACAACGTCGAACTAAACGGACGACTGTCACAGGCCACATCCTGTGGCGCCGCCACAATGGAGGCTCGTATGCGCTATCTTAGCTTTATGTGATTGTGCGCCTTATTCCCAAGGATATAAGAATGTATTTCGTATTGTATTATCTCCATGCCCGGGGTTGTTTTGCTATGCGTTGGGTGTTCATTGTTTATATTCTTAAATCGAGGGAAGATTTGTTTCTTTTTTTTTATTGAAAACTGTCTAATTATTTAATAATATTAGATCAGATGGGGCAGTGCAAATTACAACATGAAATAACTAACTAAAACTAAAAAAGCGATAGTGAAAACCATTCTGAAAGTCCCTGTAAGACCTTGCACTGACTAATACCAACTCGATTCTAAAATAGTATTACTTTATATTCACATATGCAAAGCACAAGTAATCACAACTAACGCGTATATTAGAAACACTAGATCGCAGGGTGAAAAACATACTAAGCAAGCAACTACAAATTCAACATTTTGGCAAAAAGCTTCCTATACCATGGTATTAAACTCTACAACAAAATCCTACTCTCATTCAAAACTCACAAAAATATTATCACATTTAAATCTCAAATAAAAAGCCGGAAACAAAACATAAGGAGATCAGAAATAGAAATTATACTGACACCAAATACAGGCTGAAACCGAAACCACTCGAATGCACTAAAAAAACATCATATAATCCATTTATAATTATTTCATATTATTCATACTACTAAATTTGTGTGTAAATGAAATTCTCAGCATGTGATACTGCAGTGAAGATATCATTATCTGTATTTGTTTAAAAAAGGAAGATAATTAAAAAAATATATTATTAATATTAGCATGGCGTGGAAAACTATGATGAAAATATCTAAAATACGTCCACACGAAAGCTCCGTTAGACTAGGGATGCCATATAATAATTATGTTATTTGAGATGTATCCCACATTCTGTGTCCCACTCTGTTAATAAAATGTAAAACAATACATTTTGATTTTCCGTTTTTGACCACATATCGTCCTAATTCGTTCAGAGCTCACATCCGCTCTGAATCGATAAGTGACTGTGATTTAACGAGGTGTATTTTCCCTATGAAGCAATGTTTATATTTTATGTGTAGCCAGATTATAGCCAGGGCATAATTCCCCGCCCTGACCACTTCCTTCGTTCTGTAATCTAATATTTAAACAATGTAGGAACATAGCACATTGCATTTAATCTTTTCCGTCGTTCTCCAAGTGTGTTTGCATCGATTAAAGATGTCCTTCATTTTATCTCTATCTCGCAATGGAAAATTCTCAGTAATTTTTTAAATACATACGATACGTATCGTTTTGTTTGATGACATACCTAGTTAGTATTTAAAGTAATTATGATGTGGCCATGTTGTTTTTCTATCTTCGAACAGTGCAAATATATAAGTGAAGGTTATTCAAACTCCGTGAACTCGCTTCGAAAGTAAATAGAACCTATTTCTAGAAATAATGGATCTTTATGATTGAAATGATGTTGCCGGCTGATAATAGTTACGTTGAAATAATGGATCTCGGATGATTAAAATGATGTTGCCGGCTGATAATAGTTACGTTAAAATAATGGATCTTGGATGATTGAAATGATGTTGCCGGCTGATAATACTTGCGTTGAAATGATGGATCTTTATTTTTATTTTGTTTATTTAAGAAAACCAACAGATTTTTTACATTCTTAAATAATCAACTTATAAAAAATACAAATAATATCTAATGATAGGTTTTCACTTAAAAATTTAATTATAATAACAAACTAAGGGTCCATTACCCGTGGGCTAAAAATATTTACAGAAAATACTAAATAAAGTAAAAATAACATCGGATATAAGAACATAAGTAAATTACAATATATCAATTTTATCCTCACACAACACCAATAATCACCAATATATGTATATACCTACAACCAAACTGAACAGATGTTTATAAAATGAATCACTTGTAACTGGACAGGGTTCATATCAACAACATGATAACTTGCAGTATGGTATTAATTATTATTTAATAATAGCTAAGCTATCTTTTTTAAATGTTCCTAAACTACACGAAAATATGTCAATATAATTAAAATTCTTATTGTATAGGGTACAAGCTCTGAATATAAAAACGTTTTGTCTGAGATCGCAAATTCAATTGTTGGGGATACTTAAATAACATGCTCCCTAGTTATCTGCAAAACAATATTATGTACAGCAATTACCTTAAGAGAAGCCGAGATTTTAGGCTTCCTAAAACTAAACTTACATGCACAAAACAGTTTATTTTATAAAAGACAAAAACTTTATAATAACTTACCAGAAGCCGTAAAGGAAGCCACAAGTCTTGGCACTTTTCGTAGGGTATGTGCTATATACGTAAGAAAAAGTTTTTGAATACAGACGAAGGTATTTATTTTATTTTTTAACTGATTATGTAAACCAATATAACTGTAATTCTTGAACTTTATTTTATTTTGATTGTATTTTATTTTTATTTTTACCTTGTATTTTATATATTTTCACATTAGATATATGAAAAAAATGGTATACATCTAAATAATTATTAAAAAACAAACAAAACTTGACATTTGTACAGGGTTAGTAGCTTATTACTATTGAAGAGTCTGCAGCACTCGATTTACTTATTTTAATCGTTATACGATGCATCCATAAAATTTCTCCGACAAAATCACGCAGCGCTTCCATTTTACTTGGTGTATTTACGCCTTTTATTTGTTCGGTTATTGTACGTTTTGAGTAATTTGACGAAATCTTCATTGCATAATCAGTTTCGTACATGGTTGGATAATCGTCTTTCTGTCGTGCGAAAGTGCCTCAAATTTTATAGGCAGTCTTGTGAAAGCTCTTGATTCTGCTGATGATCTCGCCTTCTCTCTCCCGGCCGCGGAGGCTTCCTCTCACCGTCTCTCTCCATCTCTATCTTTGTCAATCTCTTTCCATTGTTTGTGCAGAGGTCCCTTCCGTTCTCTCAGGCAACAACTGTCGCAAACTAAAATATCTGCTTTCTAATATTGAAGCTTTGCATGCCCACGTTTCTCTTTTAAGGTGAGACATTATTCAATTAATCCATTGAACCTACTTTCTTTACCCATTTAGCGAAAATTTCCTTAAAAATACTGTTTTTGGGATAATCATGACATTGTATTAGTTTTTAGTTGTTACTATTAAACGTGTAATTATTTTATTTGATTAATTCTATGTTTTTTTTCACAATTTACTCATTTAAAATAATATATATGTAGTATATTTGCGACACGTTCCCGAGTGGAAGATACTCTCAGTATCGCCCTGGTGTAAGACTACCATTCAGAATTGAAACGTTGCTTGAAATTGCTTTGAACGTGTTTGCCAGGTACTTCCCCACCTTCCTCTTCCTCATCTCTTTCCCCTTCCCATTACATGCAGTCTCATAACTTACCCTATTTTTTATTTATTTTATTTTAGTTTATTGGGGACACAAACGGTAATACTTATTTTATATGAATAATTATATTTTGCATGTTTGCATGAACCAGTATAGTTTCCACATGAAATTTTGTTTTATAAAAAAAAAACATAAATAAATAAAAAAATGTGATGTGAAAACAACTTAATGAAAATAACTTAGATACCTTACACACAGAAGGGGGAGAGAGTACGTAATTAACAAGTTGATTTAATTTTCTCCAATATGCATTTAGTAAACTAAACTAAAGACAAATGGAAAATATCGGCATCTGAAAATATATTTTTGTATTTTGTGCGCGCATTTCTGAAAAATGAATGTTGCGTGGAGTTAGTTATTGAGTAATTGGGAATGCCATAGTCTCATTTGCTCAAGACGCTGGAGAGCAGTTGGGACTGTTGTGCAGTTTCACATTAAAAAAAGTAAGGTCTTATTATGTACGTACCTACATATTTTCAAGGCTTGAGAAAGTCTAGAATCGTAAAAAAATATCCACTCAATAAATATGTAATCGAAAAGTATTCATTATAGCGTAACTTTCACGTATTATTTATTACAGCCACGCCGCGAGCCGCTGTTGAACTCGACACGTTTTTGAAATGACGTTAATTGAAACATTTTTCAAAGAAGGGCATTATTGTGGAGTCGCGAGATGTCTCAACACAATTTCTCGGTAACGAATCGTTAGACGATGCATTCGTTATTGAACTCGTTACGGTGGTCGTTAGAATCGTAACGCTGATGGCTATCGTTTGGTCTGACTGGTGTTTCCTTTTGTGAGGAAAGTTCAATGCCGCACGTGTAGATAGACTCGCCGGTGACTTTCCCACCCGAAATATGAAAGTTTAATTTATTTTTTAAGTCTCAGAAGAAGGTCACACGCAGATGCGCGTTTTTCTTTACTGGGGACTTTAAAACATGTACGAGAAATGAAGGATTCACGGTTACGTGGAATTGGCAATTGGGACGTACGTATTTTTCCTTTATTTTCATTTCTAAGGCTGATGGTGATAATTTTATTATTGTGACACCTTAGATAATAAACCCGTTATGGAATAATTATCAAAGTACGAGTAAAAACACATTTCTTCTCTTATTTGGACGTAGCTACAATCATTATGACATCGACAAGCATTTTTTTTTACGTGATACTTCGAGAATTCAAGAGTTCCAATTATTTGACAGTTGAAAGATGGCATTGCCATTTTGGGAAATGTTGTGAGACTGGAGTATATGAGCAAATGAAGCAAGGAATGTTTGCTAGTATTTTAATTATCCAAATCTGCTCACGAATTTTAATTTATTGGGTACGTCTACATAAGTAGGGTTTACACATATTTTACTGTCCCACTCTCATTAGGGATGTCCTGTGTCGAGACAGGCTAGTAAACATAGTTAAAGCCATTTAAAACAACGTTTCGGTTATTTTTTTTTCTTTATTCATAAAAATATATTTGGATACAGGTTTTTTACATGCTTTTCGACTACCACACTAGACACATGTCCGTATTATGGTAGTCGAAATTAAAGAAAAGGTTATGAATTATTGTTTTTTACCATGACGATACTGAGTTCCTCTTCTAAAATATACTGTATTTATAAGTACGTATTTAAAACGTATTTACGTATTTTCACGTATTTAAAATGTAAAATAAATAATTAAATTTTATATGTTATCTATAAACTTGGTCTCACTGTAGAAACTATAAATTACAACTACTTGATGAAATAATTAAAATTATCAAGACTCTCCAATGGAAGATTTGTATCCGACTGGACTTTTATTTTTTAAATTATAGACGGCTCTGATTTACTGAGCCTTATCACCCTCAACGTACCATCTAAAACTACTCGATCGAAAATTCTTTTTAATTGCAACAACAATATCAGGACTGAGTAATTTAGGTACTCGCTTGAACCTACATTGCATGCAGTTAGTAATTCTTTCTCAAAATAGTATATTTGTTCAACTGCACGGAATACAGTTAATAGAAGGCTATAATGTTTTTTTTTTATTTATAATTTTAATTCAGTACATAAAACAGGCATGATGCCCAAAAATGTACATGAATCATTTATGTATTATATTCTCTATGACGGTTCCATGTTCATCAAAATGAAAATTCAACACACCTTAAAAAAGTGAAATAGAGTCATTAAAAGTGATGAAACAAAAACTAGGTTTAATAGTTACCTATGTAAACTATTTAACCTAGTTTTTGTTTCATCACTTTTTATGACTTTATATCACTTTTTGTAGGTGTGTTGAATTGTCATTTTGATGAGATACCCGGTCACCCTCTATGACATGCATGGATTTTTTAATACAATACACAAGTAATAACATAAATTATATTAATAACAACAATAGAAACAAAATTTAAAAATTTAGTAAATGAAAGTGTGCATATATATGATAAGAATACAAATATGTCCATAATCAATTTATTATTGTCACCTGTACTGATGAGACACTGATTTGGTAGGTACTATGTAATAACACTCCTCAGTAATAATAATAACAATTAATGTTAGCTTAGTTAGTTATAATGCTGTTTTTCTGCTTGGGTTAGCGAATTTTGCTTCATGATTACTGTTCCACTAAACAATTATTATAATACATGTTTGTAATAATCCGCATGGGCGTATAATATTAATAGGTAAATAAAATAACCCACGGGTATAAATTACAAAACAGCTATTTTAAAATTTTTATTGTAATCTTTTTTTAACGCAAATCATTCAATCCTGCGTTTTCTTTATTTTAACGCTTTAGTTTTAACTTTAACTTTATGTTTCTACCCATCTCAAGATTTTGAATACATTTTTTGTTAACCGGCAATAATTGGCAGGTCACAATAAAAAATAATTAAAAGTTCAATATTTGTTTTAATTAAATCATGTAATAAAAATATTATTATTCAGTTTCGCTCCCAATTCCCGGCACGTTTCGCTTTGTGGATAAAACCTCAGATTCCATAGGAATGAGGTGTTGTTCTGATTAATGTAATTAAACATTCACTTTTGTGAATTACTGAATTGCACATGTTTTATTAAACGTGCTTAGCAATTATTGTGCTTCATAATACACGAAAACCCAACGTGATGCAAAATATCCCAAAGGAAAAATTTCCTTTAATATTTAAATATTTTTTTGTACAATCATTCCGCACGTTTGCACACAATCCATTTGTATAATTTTCTTTTTGACCTCCTCTGTGGTGCGACAGGCTTTCGTTTTAAAGCTTCCTTTTCAAAACGAAGGTATGGAGAATGTACCTATTATAATACGCATAATATTATGTTGATTAACGACTTCCATAATATTTTACTGTTTTTTCAACTCCGTATTGTGGGGCGGAGGGCCACAAAAGCTGGCTCATTTCACAACCGAGCTCTAGGGCACACTCTAGTAATTATGACGACACGTTTGTATGAGTATCTTACATTGAAATACCCTTAGAACAAGAACAGCATTCCTACCAGAGCGCGAAGATTTTAATCTAGAGACTGTGGCTTTTAAAATCGACATTGATCAAATTTAATTGATACGTCTATATATATTTTTTTAAATTCATGATTGTAGTATTATAGTACGTAGTACCTTTTTATATTATCGACAGTATTTGACTTTCATGAAGTACATGTCCTCCCTCAATGTTATCACCGTCATCGTGTGAATCACACATGAATAATGTGTTTATCGCTTGCATGCCTCCGCCCGCTGATAAAGATTGCACTGGAGTAACCCACGCTGGTAAATGTTATTTTTACCATGCGTCTTCCACTTTCCGTACCTACCCTGTCGAAAAATATAACGCTTTTTTTGATTTTTTCTTCGTTGGAAATCTACCTCCTAACAACACTAACAATTGACCGTAAGTGAAAGCACGGTTGACATTATTTGCCATGAGTTTTTGATACTTGTCCTGTGCCCTGAGCAGCCCGGCTGTGGAATGCTTTGATGGCTTTTGTGTTTTCTTCTTACTAAAACATGGATTTCCTCAAGACCCAGGTTCACTCCTTCCTTTCCCCCTTCACACAGTATCCCCAAACACGACACTGGCCTACGCCTTCTGTTAGGATTTATTTGAATTCTAGCTACCCGATTTTTTTTTATTTTCGCAAATGAAAATGAGTTACGTTTTAATTTCTCCTCTGTGGTCATTATAATTATGATAGCCAATCATCTTCAACCATCATTTTGGATTGTAAATGAATAAATGATCTTGCCAGACCTGTTGTATGGTCATTTTAGTACCTGAACACTTATCTCGTGCATTTTATCATTGATTCTATCTCACGTGTCAGGTATTTGTTTTCAATGCACGGTGCATATTGCGGCGTTCCAAGTTCTATCAAAGTGTTGTGGCTTGTTATTGCTCCTCCTGTCCATGGAATTATTTGGAATAACTTGCCTGCAGCTATTTATATGGCATCAAATGGCTTCGACCTTACCCGTCGAACGCTAACATCTGCCTTGCTCGTGTTCTTCCCTTTGCGATGCTTGCCCATTAAAATTTTATCCGCGCTCGACACGCACTTGTACTGAAGTATTAAACGCTTTCAAGATTTCCAAGATGTAATAAGCCTTATCCATTAAAACACAAGTTACAATATCCTGTGCAGTCTCTAATAAACACCTATATTGTTGTCATATTATCCTTGTTTTCGGGAAGGTACAATTCGTCCAGTTACGATCAATTATTTGTTATCCTTTACAATATATGATTATATGCATAATAACTAAGTTCCAATGTCCTATGGAGCTTCTAAAAATTGTTAAATGTTTTCTCGCCAAAAAATTATCATGATATTTCAAGGATTTCTCCAAAGTTGTGAGTAATATTTTAATAAATCCCTTTAGTATTGTGATCAGTTGAATCAAGCAAAAATGTTAACGTTAAGTCTTAAATGGTTTTTAAGTTTTCTAATAGGTATTTAATAATCCTTATTCATAATAAAGTACTATGCAAAGATACAAATCCTGTGGATTTTTATTTTAATCACTTTAGAGTTCCAACTGCTCGCAACCATCTGAAGTCAGTGAGATTATAGTTTCCCCAATTAGGGTATGTTGTGAGGCTGAAGGTTGTAGAGAGGGGACAAGAGGTGGGGTTGGTATTCAGACCTGGTCACCAAAAACGGTATAAGCCATTTCAAACAACGTTTCAATTCTGAATGGTGGTCTTACACCAGGGCTGGCGATATCTGAAACGTGCCGCAAAAATACTATATATTATTTTTAATTAATAATAAATTAATCAATAAAATTTACTTGCGCACGCCTGGATTTGTACCCGCGACTTCCAGTTTTCTAGTCGAGAGCCTCACCCCTCGACCACGGAAACCGTCAAAATTAATAATATTATTTTATTTTATTGGTTCTTGAAGTCATTAATGGGTTGCATAAACCATTGAAGTGTCCGCATTAAATGCTCCTAATGAATATTGATTTTGTTGTCATAAGAATGTAATGTTATTTCGTAATTATTCACGGGATTCGTCCAGAATAATGAGTATTTATCTGTTAAATTTTACTTCATTACTGTAAGGAGTGTAATCAAATAAAATTATTAACACGTAACAACCACAAACCAGTTTATTTTTAGCCGGAATTATTGCATTCGGAGATTAAACTCCTGCAGTCGCGTTTCCATTTCATTTGATGCAGGAAGCTGACGAATAGATATTATGTTTGTGCACGGTGAGAATTCATGTTCAAATAATGACCACAGTTTTCAAAGTGAAATATTAATAACCGGAATGTTTATTGCACTATTTTTACGTTCCGTAATGTATATCAGACTATTTGGTTGTAATCTACTATATATACATATGGATAATTCAGTCAAGCGAATCCTTCCACTTTGGGACAAACTGCCAATCATAATTAAACCACTCACTAGATCGATATTTTCGGGCTTCTTGTATGCAACAAATTAGTCCTAAAAAACCATAGATATGCCAATGGCAGTAAAATTCTCATTCGGAGCTTACTTATTATACTATACACCAGGGTTATCAATTACTTTCATTAGGGGTCCGTTTTTTTAAATACATGACCATCGCGGTCCGGAAGGGAAAAAGCCTAACAACCTCCCCCCCCATTTGGTGACTCCTGCTATACACCAATGAAAAAATCTGAAAGTTTATTCCGTAGATTTTTAGAGTATTTCATTGGTGGATATGGTTAGACAATCATATGACGTCACAATATTTCGGTTGCAATTTTCGATCGAAGTTATACCCTCCTGATGCCAATCTGTAAAACAAAAATTATTGTAAGACGCCACCAGAAAGTTGATTTCCTTTCTTAGACCATTGTTAAAGTTGGGAGAAACGAGCATTACATGTTGACATTACATTTTATTTTTGAGATTGCGTTTGGTTGAAAGATCTTTTTTTCTTTTGCGGTATCATTATTATAATAAATATATCTTATAAATACTAATTTTAAATGACATTTTTACGGCATTTTTGTTTCTATATCTACAAAACGTCACACTATCCTCCATTTTTATGGACATGACTGACCGACACTATTATTTTTTTTAGACAAGATCTGTGTATTGCTTTGTTCATCGTCCATATTGTTCCAGGCGAACGACTCGATGGCATTGGTCAAAAAGGATGTGGAAGAAATCAATACGAAATAAAATGGAGAATGGCGAATTATTATACATATAATAATACTATATGAATTATTATACATATACAGAGGTAATATACATACTATATGAATTATTATACATATACAGAGGTATAATAATAATAATATAATATATGTCTTCTTATTTACAAAATAAATAATAAACTCATACATACAAATACAGAACTCATTAAAACGTCCCAAGTACACACACACTTTACACGGCAACACGATAAAATACATTTAAACACCATACATACTCATTATGGCAAGCAATCCATTGGTTACGAGGGAAGCAACATATACAATTGCCTCCCAGACGAAATTAAAAATGAAAAAAGTATAGGTACATTTAAAAAAAAATTGCTCAGTTTTATGCTCAATCAACAAAACAATGAAAGTGAATAATATCAGTGTGTAATATATTTATGTGTAATATATATGTTATTTCTAGTTAAATAAGTGAAAAATGTAATTTTCTTTTATCTAGAATAAAAAAAATAAAAAAATAAATACATACTATATGAATTATTATACATATACAGAGGTATAATACATACT
Organism: Hesperophylax consimilis; assembly: GCF_061612785.1. Lineage (NCBI taxonomy): Eukaryota > Metazoa > Arthropoda > Insecta > Trichoptera > Limnephilidae > Hesperophylax > Hesperophylax consimilis. The sequence goes on along the minus strand of NC_142841.1, from coordinate 8,807,252 downwards.
ATATGAATTATTATACATATACAGAGGTATAATACATACTATATGAATTATTATACATATACAGAGTGCTATGGTACATAACTTACTTTATACCAAAATTTCATTTACATTTTTTACTCCAAATTATGTCATAAATCACTGATTAAAGGAAGTCAAGTACGTTCCTTAACACCCTGTACGTATAGAAAAATCTTACAACATAATAAAGTGGTATTAAACATTAGTTTTATGTGAAAAAGTTCACTTCGTTAAAAATGCTCCGTAGAACAAACCAATATTCGGCTAGCGAAGTATCCACTTATTAGTGCTTATTTTTCCTAACTTGCATATGAATTTTTTTAAATCTTTAAAGCCTGTAAAAATGATTGGCCAGGCATCTAAAGTTACTTTGAAGTGACAGATTTCAAAGGTAAATTGTCTTTTCAATAATATTTTTTACATAAGCCGTGTTACCAATCAATTTGTTTACCCTATCCCCGCACACAAGGAGTACGTGATTTTCACGATCTTTCAGATAATGCTTCGCTTTAAATAATCGCCTTTGTTTTTAAAAGTATTTTCCAACATAATCCAACCGCTATTCAGATAACACGACAGATGTGAAGTAACTGCTTACTTACTCCGCTGTAAGTTAGTTGTATGTGGCGTAGTGCAGCAAGCGTAGGTACACGTAGTGTTATATACCGCGTAGGTACGTTCTGCTCTACGGTACGTACCCGGGCTTGCCCTCAAAAGCGATTTCGTCACAACTCCGATCATAAGGCGGTCGGTCAGGCATACAGTATACACCGCTGACTCTTGCGAAGCGACGTTTAATATTTACAAAATGCTGTGTGACCCGCTTTCGGTTTATTTTTTACTAATGCCGGCGCGGTGTCATCCGCAGAGCGCTCCGTGCGGAGGATGGAGGCAAACGAAATTCTCGACCGTTTGGCATTTCATAATTCCCTAAGTTTGATTTTGTGTTTCGTTTCCGGTTTAAAATGGTGGCTGTAGGGGTGCTACCTTTTTTCCCACCAGAGTCCGCTTGAGGGTGGATCCTGTACAATCGTCCTGCCAAATCGGAATAATCAGTACTATGGTACCTACCTGCCTAAAAAAGGGAAGATCCTGACTCTTCAAATCTGAACATTAAACAAAGCACAGTTGTTTCAGGTTGTCTAGGTCGCAAAGATGTTATTTTATTTTATTTGGTTTTACGCCCAGCTGGGCTTTTACGTGGATTTTAAGAACAGTATATCCTTAGTGAGTTATTGAAAATTATTTTTAAAGTTTTTAAAGCATGAAATAAAGTTAAACTGATAAACTAAATATGTAACAATAGTAGTAAAGCATGTAACAGTATCATAAAATAAAATGGAAACTAGAACAATACTGCTTATAAGACAAATCACTAAAACTACATTACCAACGCTACTGTGATATGTAGGATTCAACAAAGTGTTGGTATAGATTTTGCTTAATTCTATAAATGGAGTCGGTAAATATATCAGTAGTACTCCCAAACGTTTTTCCCAGATCATCCATCTTATTGGTTAGTGAGTGTGTCTGATAGTTGGTTGTGTATGTATTACAGAAGAATTTTACATTTGTCTTGTGTTCCTATTCAGTACATGGAATTTAATAGTGGAAACGGTGGCAGTACTGTCAATTAAGTTGTTAATGACTCTGTGTAATATAACTAAGTCTGACATAATTCTCCCGTCAGACAGCATTATTAGATGCAATTTTCGGATGAGAACGATTGTATAATCTTTAAATTATGCTGTTATTACTAAAGCCATGTTGTTATTATTAAAGTTATGATGTTTTTATTAAAATTATACCGTTATTATTAAAATTATACCGTTATTATTAAAAGTATATGTATTATTATTATTTTTCTTAAGCTAATGTATATTATTTCATATATGGAATGTATTGCATTGCACTACCCCCGCATACATTGTGGAATAAATTATTATTATTATTATTAAAATTATGCTGTTATTATTAAAGTTATGATGTTATTAAAGTTATGATGTTATTAAATTTATGCTGTTATTAAATTTATGCTGTTATTATTAAAGTGATGATGTTATTATTAAAGTTATGATGTTATTAGTTATGCTGTTATCATCTAACTTCCTGTGTGATAATCGCTCAATGTTCGATTATATTTTATACTCTGTTTATATGGGGATTAAAAAGAATCTTCCAGGGTCTGCAAAAAGGTGATTATATCTTAATATTTGAGGCTTCCTTTGAAAGGAATGCACTATGTTCTTATTCCCAATATGGAATCACATTCTTTACCAATTTAGGAAAATCTGATTGTATGAAGCAGCAAGAAACTTGCACATTTTTTTTCTATCTGGAACTCCTTGGTCAACGCAACTTCGTCAATTTCATCAGGAGCTATGAAGCTTTGAAATTTGCAAGCAGTAATATGAAAAAAAAAAATGCTGCCACATTTTAAAATGAAAATCTCGGACAAAACTGTGTATTAAATCTTTGACACTTTAGCTTTAAAAACGGTCTAATATTAATGGAATTCCTGCCAAATTTTTTCGGTGTTTTCTTTATGGGGTAACTACATTCCTAGCAACACGACGGCCTCCGTGGTTGAGGGGTAAGGCAAGCCGGAGGTCGAAATTAAAATGCCGCAAGTAAATTTTATTTGTTTAATTTTTGTTTTTTAATTTATATAAGTGATTGTAAACATATTTAATATATAATATATTTTCCTGACGGTTGGGAGCAGTTGGGACTCTTGTGCGGATTCACATTTAAAAATAAAACAAATAAATTTTAGTTCCTACCTGTCTATATTTTTTATCGTATCCACCATAGTTCTTCGATCACTCCTGTCATCTTGACTGTGTCTTTGCCAAAACTCGGCCTGATATTATGACAATATTATTATGATGGATTAATTTATTGCGGCGAGAATGAGCACGTCTCCGACTGTTTGCTGTTTGCTAACGAATCTTCACGCATACAAGCACAGTGGCGGAACTGGATTTCGTTCAGATTAATATTATAATGCGTCAGCAAAGTGTCCAGTCCAGTGTGGATATGATACTTCAACGCCAACGATTTGTCCGATAATATTATCATGGTGTCGGAACACGTGTTCATGAAAATGCACATGCACTTGACCTGATAATATATCATGAACACAAAATATATTCGTAATTTACTAAAAGTTTATGAAGAAACCATTCCAAAACCAGTAATTCATTAGTTAAGGCCTGCAATCCAGTTTTTGACCGGATTACCAATAATTTGAAGAGATTCTTCGTATATTTTTTGAAGTAAACCGTAAAAATTTGGACTTGCGATTTTGATATATTTATCCATTATAAAGTCCATATTATTATATTTTAAATTATGTTTTTTTTTAAAATTTATTGTTTATGGATTATGAAAATAGATTTGCCTATAAGCATAAACTGTACCCTTTACTTGTTTATTTATTTTAATAAACATATACAATGAAGATTTTTAAAAATTGAATTTCCATCCCGTCAAGAATTAAAAAGGTAAATAATAAAAAAAAATTATCCTCCCAATACACAAGCAAGGGGCTGTTTAAAATGGTTTTGTTGTAGCGGTTTGCAGCGCAGTTCATTATGGGACTGCACTGAGAGGGATCTGGAGCGTGCGTCGCTCGGAACGCTCGCTCCGAAGTGTACGTATAAAGCCCTGTAAAGTAACTCATTACTTACTGAAATAATAACATTTCTTACTAACGACAGTTTTGCTGGTTGATGTTTAAATGTATGTTGTGCCGTTTAGGTACAGTCAGGTGCTTTGAGAATCATTTATTAGTAGCTTCGTTTTAAATACAAATGTAGACCTAATGAGGGACCCATCTGGTCCAACGGATCGGGAAAGCGGTGGGTGCCCTCGACTGGTACTCTTTGACGGAAGTATACTGCTCCTAAACTAAATCCATTGAAATGCTTGGAACGAGTATCTTTGACCATTTCAAGTATCGTGGCTCCATTGAGGACACTAATGAATTTTGCTTTTAGAAAGCGGGTGTTCTGTAGTTAAAAGGATACGCCAGCCTTCAATAAGGAGCAGCTGCTGCTTATTTACAATAATATTGTACATAGTATAAATCAAATTTCTTCGCCTGTTATTTCAGTTTCGTAGCTTTCTCAAAGCTGGATTCTCGAAATTCTCGATCAATCTATTGCGGTATAATCATTCATCTTCGAAACAAACCTACTTTAATTTGTGAACCAATTGGGAGATTGTACAGTGATCGTTTGTTGTTAAAAGATATTTATAATTGTCTTATTAGATCACAGATACAGTTTAGATAGACGGAGTCAGTTTTATATATATATTACAATGGAGTCTGTTTGGAGAAGCTAGCAGCATTTGTCTCTCTGGTTCTTAGCAAGAAGCGAACACTCTTCCACAATTGTTTTTATTTGAATTCCGGGGATTGAGATGTTTTTCTTACTTTCGTTCTTTTGTAAAACTTCCAGTAAAGGTACCTAGTTGCGGTTATTTATGTTCTCTCTTCCAGTTATGTTAATCCTCTGATGATATTATCTATTTTTATATGAATTATCTTTGTCCGAATCCGGAACCATTATGGCATTAGCAATTGGGGTATGTTGTGAGGAGGAAAAGAAATGGCGAAGAGTAAAGTACGTGGCTATTCAGATATGGTAACTAAATACGGCTAAAGCCATTTCAAGCAAAATTTCTATTCTCAGTGTTGGTCTTTTACCATACCGATTCTCAGAGTATGTGAGGGCATTTCACCTGTAAATGTGAGATACACCACTGTTAAGTCTATCACACACAGTCACGGCCAACATGACGTAATCTGCGTAACGCCACTGTCTTCCGATCGATATTGAAAAAGATGCAACCAATTTATCACTCCGGCCGGTGTCAATTATTGTGACTTGGTAATGCGTGAATTTTGCCAGAGCTTTGGGCAAATTATATATTTGTTGGACGTGTCGGTATTTTCTTATTGAGTAAAGACTTCAATTCGTGACATAAAAGTGGAGGTCGTGTCAAATTGATGCTCGTTTTGTTGGTTATTCGTTGTTCATTTTAATTTAATTTACTACTTGATCTATGAAGACACTGCAATTAGTTGGTTGCTTTTATTTTAGTTTGTTGGAAAGTTAATTATTAGTGGGTACTTGAAAAAAAAATCTATTTGTTCGTGAGAATATTTTTTATTGTGTTTGTGTTGATATTATTAAGCAATAATCATATCGGAGATCTTAGGTCAATATCTGATTAGTGCAAAAATTCAACTTTTGTGATAAGTTGGTAAATACATATTATATGTTTTTTCATTGAGTTGTGTATCCTCTTTCGATTGATATAACATTGAAAAGGCTAGGTTATACACAAAATGTCCACCAAACCTAACAAACCAACGAATCTTATTATTAATGATTTAAAAAATTTGAGAATTTCAAACTGTTCTCTCTTCGTGTCATTATTCATAATTCAACTTATGGATTTATTAAAGGAAGATCAACGCTTTCCAATTTAATATTGTACACTAATGATATCGTTAATGGCTTTAACGCATCATATCAAACTGACTCCATATATACTGACTTCAGTAAAGCATTTGATAAAGTAAACCACAGAATCTTAATACGTAAATTAAAATTGTTGGGAGTGAGAAGGAATATGTTTGAATGGTTTAAGAGTTATCTGTTGGGAAGGTACTAAGCGGTAAAGGTGGATTCATTCCCTTCTTACAAATTTGCGTCATCAAGTGGAGTACCGTAAGGATCTCATCTGGGCCCAATATTATTTTGTTGGTTCATCAATGACATAGTAAATATTTTTAGCAAAGTCAAAGTTCTGTTATTTGCCGATGATCTGAAGATCTACAGAATAATTAAAGATGATAATGATCTCGCTATTTTGCAGTCGAATCTGAATAAACTATTTGCTTGGTGTTCAGAAAATGATTTGCAACTAAATATTAGTAAATGCCAGATTATTAGTTTTTACAAAGATAAAAATCCTCTTCATTTTTCTTATTTCATTAATGGCGCTAATCTTCTTCGAGTTTCACAGATTCTAATCTCATCTCGGTGTCTTATTCCACGGAAGTCTATAATTTAACTTACACATCGATGAAACTACAAGCGATGCAATAAGAATGCTCGGTTTTATTTTGAGAATGGGGGCAAAGTTTAAAAATGTGTTAACTTTAAAACATCTATATTGCTCTAGTACCAAGTAAATTAGAATATAATTCAACAGTATGGTCACCGTTCTACAAAGTCCATTCTCAAGCCTTAGAAAAGAAACAAAATAAATTTCTTCGGTACATCAATTTTAAAATGAATATTTCCATCGAATTTATAAATTATAATAACTTACGTACCGAAACCAGACTTCTCAAACTATCAGATAGAAGAGTTTTAACTGATATATTATTTTTATTCAAAATTATCAAATCTCTCATTGACAGCCCTGAATTATTGGAATTAATTTATATGAATGTACCTGCCAGACAAACTCGAAGCAAAGACACTTTTAAATTTAACAATAACCTCAATACTAACTACTCTACGTATTCACCAATTCCAAGAATTCATCACCTTGCAAACAAATACTGTGAACTTATTGATATATTTGGTGTTCATAACTTTGTGAGTTTCAAAAGGCAACTAATTTCAGACCTATTTGCTAGTTATTAACTTGCATTATTTATTAGCTTTAAAAAAAAGTCTTGTCTCTATACCTTCCAACGTTTAAGGCGATGCCATACGTAGTAATGCAAAATCATGTTTTTTTGGTTTGAAAATTTGGTCGCCTAGAAATGTTTCAGATGCTTTAAATAAATACCGCGAGTATAATACATCTTGGCCTTTGAAATAATCGAGTATTTTTTACATAAGTCTTTTCATAAGCCCGGAAAAAAATAATTTATAAGGCCCATGAAAACTGCTTTAAAGTTCAAAATTTCCTACTTACGAATCCATTTTCGGTTATGGTTTTATTGTATAATGTGGCATATTAAGTTATTTATAAAATGATCGGAAAACATTTAAATATTTATGCCTGAACATCCACGAAATAAAATAAAAGGCACTTTTTGGCCAGGTTTTTTTCTTGCCTAAATCAAAATAGCTGGATGGTGTGAAGCGGGAATTTAAGCCTTATCGCCATCTACGTAAGGAGTTTTATTGGTGGCGGCTCGATTCAAAATATTACACGACGTATGGCATCGCCTTAACTCACATACTCCTTAGTTTATTTGTTATTTATTTTTTTGGACGCATATTAATTACTGTTTACAGACCTGTACATTTACGGTCATACTTGATATGTATAATATTATACTTAGATATACTTTACCATTTCAAGTACTACTATTTAAATTCAATATTAATTACGGCGTTGGTATTTTGCCATTACTTATTAGTTTTTTTTTCTCTATAGATACAACAGACATTATTTTTCTTCTTTTTTTAATCATTTGTTTTATAATACATATCAGTATATTAAATAAATTTATTTTTTAATTACCTTACGAGTAAATTATATTTAGCTATTTTATCCATGTATTATGTTACACTTACATACATATACTGTCAATTTACTATGTAAAAGCCCGATAGGGCGTTAATGAATAATAAATAATAAAAAAATAAATAATTATTTTTTGAACTTATCATACCACCGCACCGGTATACTTATTAGCACCCATTTATTATTACTTTAACATAATATGTTTATATACGTTTGTAAATTATTGTACCTACGCGTATTATGTAAGTACTAGCGCAGACCTGTGAAAAATCACGGGATATTCTAAATTCTCGACAAATCAGTTCTTATTTTGAAAATGGTGACTAAAATATTTTTGTCTTAAAAATATTATATTTTAGGTAATGTATCGCTTGTCCGAACTCTTCAAATAAACAATTTCAATTTTGAAAATGACACAAATTCAAAACAAATCCAAGTTCTAGAGTTCATTGAACAAGAGTTACGCAGGACAGACAGACACACAAAACCATAATTAGTATTTTGATGATATTTAAATAACCAATGCCCTTGGAAACCCTGAGTTTGTGATTTTTTGTTCCGCACATCGAAATCAGTTTTGTTCTCAGTGCGTAAGAATTTTCAGGGTTATCAAGTGTCTAGGAACGACCACTCTCCACCCTTTCATAGTCATCTTACACTTTCTACAGACTTATAATCAAAGATCGGAAAAAATGTTTCACTATTTGGCGCAAGTAAATATTGCCATACCTTAGATTTAGCAATTTCGGGTAGAGAATGGCGACGTATGCAAACCACGTATCGGGCTGGCCGCGGCAGGCGGGTACTCTAAACTCCATACTCCACAGTGACATTTCGCTATCCTTAAGGTTAAACGCAACGCTCGTTGTATTCTACGTGTTCACAGATGGCGTTAATTAATTAATTTTGTTTAAATACGCTTTTGCAAGGTATTGCTTTACAGTATTAAGACAAATCATTTGTTTGCGCCCTCATATACGCAATATGAATATGAATAAATAGTTTTGTCCATATAAAAACTCAATTCTATCGAGAAAGGCATACAAATACAATATTGGATTGAATCATCGGTAAAATATTGTATTTGTGTGCCTTTCTCGAAAGAAAACTTTCTTCAAGTCTTTAAACGAACAAAACTATTTATTCATATTCATATTGCGTATATGAGGGCGCAAACAAATAATTTGTCTTAATACTGTAAAGCAATACCTTGCAAAAGCGTATTTAAACAAAATTAATTAATTAACGCCATCTGTGAACACGTAGAATACAACGAGCGTTGCGTTTAACCTTAATGCTGTCGGCTTTAATTGTAGTTGTATTGATCTTTGCATAATTTACCCTAAATTTGTTATTCTACTTTTTTACATTATGCTTTTTCAGTTGAGGGTATATTTTAAATTCATAATCTGCTCTTTCATAGATGGCGCTAATTTAATTATTTTAGGACAAAACACATTTTAGGCAAGATATGTATTTTAGGACAAAACACATTTTTGGCAAGTTATGTATTTTAGGATAAAACACATTTTGGCAAGTTGTGTATTTTAGGACAAAACACATTTTTGATAAGTTATGTATTTTAAGACAAAACACATTTTTGGCGAGTTATGTATTTTAGGACAAAACACATTTTTGGCAATTTTAGCTTTAATATAAGTCAATTATATAAGGACAAAGGCATACAGATACAATATTGGATTTAATCACCGATATAACGTTGTATTTGTATGCCTTTCTTGAAATAATTGAGTTTTTCTAAATACAAAATTATTTATTCGTATTAAAATTGGGTGTGTACGGGCGCAAACAAATAATTCATCTTAATATTATAAAGCATAATTTGCAATATTTTTTCACAAAATAATTTAATTAGCGCCATCTATGAATGAGCAGATTACGTATTATTTTAAGTATACCCTTAATGCTTTAAATTGGTCAATGTGTTGATGTTAATTAAGAACGCTCATAAGTTAGTGTTTCTTCATTTGAGACGTTTATTAAAAGGAATAGGTACAATCTTTTACATATAACTGACAAGTATTCAATTTGTTTTAAAGGTTTGGCTTGTGCCTTGGTATCCACATTAAAGATTTGTTCATTCAAGCAAGTGATGATTATCATTCACGTCCATTCATTATCAAAACACACCATCTTGAGGCGATTTGCTTCTCAGAAAATTGTTGAATATTTAGTAAATGTTTAAGATGAGCAACACGAATTTATTTATGTTGTAGTCAGACCCATCGTATCAAAAGAACTGTATCAGAGTAAAAAAAAATATATATAACAAATTTTTTTGTTTATAACCCCGATTTTTTTTAAATTTATTTTTTTTATGACTGACTGGTTTCGCTTAGCGCAAGCATCTTCAGGGTACAAAATTAAACTTATAAAAAAATATATCGTTTGTGTGGTTTTTTTTACATATAGAGTCAGACAAAACACAACATAAAATAAAATTTAATTTAGCAAACAATTGCTTACGGCAACCCATGAAAAATAATCCCAAGAAAATTTAACTTTAAAACCGAAATCTATTCGTTTTTAAAAAGTAATTTCCATCGTGAGTTTTCAAAATCTTCAAAATAAAACAAAACGCTGTCTTAGTAGTACCTATAATATTTTTTTTAATTTTTAGTAAATCTGTTGAAATTCAAGCGAAGCCGGTTGTTAGAGGTTGGTCACTGTTACTGCAGTATTGTTTTGTTCTGGGAATTAGTTTTTTTGTTGTTTAATTCTGGTAGAAATGAGTCCGAAATATTTTAGTTTTGAGGTTTAAAATTCTGTTATAATGTCTTTTGAATCTCATTAAAGGAAAAATCTGTGTCGGTGATTTCTGCCTGAATGCCCACAATCAGTCAGCTGTGTCTCTTGGTACAGCCCTTTGTTCTCACAAACACCCATTACCTCTCCGTTGATACATTTCCCTCCAAATCTCAAGTCTAGATTCGTTAACCTTGAAAATAAAAAAATAAAATAAAGTACTTAAATTATTTAATACAATTATTATTGGTTAACCAAATTTTTTAAATATTTAGCTCAGCCGTTAGTTTTTTCCTGTTAGTGTTGGTTAGCTTTAAGCTTAAATAAGTACGTACTGTATTTGTTAAGATACATTTATTTAAACATTTCACCCCAATGTTGAAAATTTAATTATCATTTAATTAACTTTGATGATTTCACCGAGATGACTTTTTGTATTATGTTTTAACAGTAAAATTGATATTTGAAAGCTCCATAACCCATGATGGAAAAGAGGACGCGAGGTGAAAATAAATCCCCCAGAAAAGTTCATGGGGCCAAAAGTTTAACTAAGGTACATATTTGCGACACACCTACAAACAGTAGTTGTTCTGCTTTATAGTTCAGGTTATATTATATAAATGAATGCAAAAGTAGAGTGGGTCGGAGATCATTGCTTACTTTCAGCTTTCAAGAGTAGCTAGCAACCCGCCCCATTTCGTTTTATATCCACCCAGACACGGCGGGTTGAATTAACACACCCCTCGCGCTCCTACATCTGTCCCAACGTTAGACAAAACAACTCGACAAAGAAAGCTCCGGGCACTCGGTACCACGTGAAACACGGTTCTGTAGTGTTGTTTCGGCGAGTGTAGGCTGTAACTGTAGGCCATAGGGTGTAGGCCCCAGACCTTGGACCTGTTAAGAAGCCCTGACGCACAGGGCCCAAAGTGGAAAGTAGGCCGCCACCCTTAAACCGAATAATTGGGATCCCTAACTGGGTCAACCCTGTTGCCTGCCCCCTACGCCGTAAACCGTAAAACCCTGTACATATAATATTATTATTTACTCTCTCGAGGCTTCCACTTTTAATATTTAGTGTTGCCAGGCATGGTATTATTTGCCAAGGGCAATAATTGTATGAAAGTATTAGATCGAAGGAATCTCTCGAGTAAGCTATAAATATTCATTGTCAGTTAATTATTCTTTGTATGATCGCCATAAATTAGTAGAAGGTCTTTTAATTAGTCAAGGAGTTTTGTTTGCACATGCGAATAATTTAATTAAGCTTTCCCCACATGTGGCTTAGCTTATGCTTGCGTTAAACATAGACAAGCTGAATCACCGAGTCAAAAGACATTTCTATCGTTCAATTTATCCACTACTTTGTTACAATTATTATGGATTTAGTTAATTTGCGAAATGGACTAAATAATTTTTAATAAAACTTCATAATCTCGTCACATCATTAGCAACGATAAAAACAAGTTTACGTCAATTGTAATCCCGGAAAAGATTGATGGAAGATGTAGTAAAGAAGTAGAAGAAGACGCCAGACCTCGTGGCTTTGAATCCTATGTGACTGCTACAAATGCACGAGTTGTTTTAATGATAACCAACGTCCGATTAGAGAGGGCACCGGGAAAAAACCCATTTGGAGAACCTTTTATTTCCTGATTGGGATATCATTGTCTCACAGTGCCAGAGATTGCTTCTGTTACCGCTAATAAATTTTCTCCAATATTTTCTCTGTTCATAATTTCTCAATGCATATTTCTTTTTGCCTGACTAAAATACGGCCGGTGCATAGTGGCAATTTCTATTTCCAACTATTACATTTACTTTCACCAATTTTCTATCAGCTCGCTGCAGTACTCTCACCGCACACTTTTCACCGCCTGTCTATATCCAATCTGATTAATTAACGTTATTATTGACGTGTTTTTGTTTTGCGCGATTTTTCACGTTTTTCGAATCTAATTTTACGTAACAATCTCAAACGATTTGAAACTACCATCCGTCGACGAACCGTATCATAAATTTAATATAATGGCCAACTTACCTAGCGCTGAGTTAATAATGAGGTAGTTTTATCACTTTCTCGCTATGTTAACGTTCTCTAGTACCATGTAGATTTCAAGAACTGTTAATGAGTTCGTTATCACTTTTTTATTGCATTACACAAGGCTCTGTACAAGTTCCATGACATGTTAATTAACTTATTACATTAGAATGGACCTTTCAGTAAATAACGTTGATTACGTGTACCTTAATTATCCGAGTGAAGTTCGATGAACCTGCCCTAAATTCTACGGCTAACGACTGAAGTTTTTTAAAAGTAACATAAAAACTGTTTATGTGAATTTTAACATCTCGTTTCAAAGGTGGCTTTATTTTAGATTATTCTCATCTTGTGTTTTTATTTTGTTACATCTTCGATGGACTTTTTTCCACGTACCCTTCTCGAGCTTAAAACATCCAAAGATAAAAACTTGTTATGTTTTTTAAGTTTAGCCGATTTCGATCTACTTAAAAATAAATAAATCGTACGCCGAAAGTATTGCAGATTTATCTTTGCTTTTTTTCAAATGTATTCTGGTGCCAAGTATTTATTTTGCGGCCAGAGAAAGATATCTTTGTGTTTATATTCGTAAATCTTCAGTTTATAAACGGTTTTAGTTGATTTTCGTAATCGTTTGTTTTTAAATAATTAACATTGTTTCGGTCTATCTGTTTTAAATAACAACATACTTTGGAGATAACAACTTCACTTAGGAGCCGAAGAATTATTCACAAAGGGGTGACCTCAATAGGGCCTCGGGCCAAAGGGAGGGAATCGAGGTCGGTTTTGTAGGACGAGTTCCCAAACTCTAGGGCCTCGAACGGAGCGCAGGGGTGTCCGAAGGGCTTTGTTTCATAGGGGCGGTCTCCCCTAAAGCTGACTGAAACCATTTTTCGTCCTGGGGAATTATTCAAAATTTCTAGGGTTCGTTATTCGTATTTCGGGGGAGGATGTATTTTTTTTACCGAAAAAGTTCGTTAAGGCGAGGGGACAATCGGCACTGCGGGGGATTATCCGCCCGTAGGTTCCTACTCCCGGTGTACTCTTCCTCTAGGTAGGTACTTAGGCACACGGCCCCTTGTTGTTGCTCCATTCCCATTCTCTTTAGCGATGAGATTCTATTTAAATTTCGAAAGCATTGTCGAGATTGACTCCCTTACTTTGAATTTCATCAAATTTCAAATCAACCGTATCCCGTCTAAGTGTCTGTGAAGGACTTTGTAGAAGAGTTATATCTTTGTATAAAGTATTTTTACAGGAAATTGGCTTTTCCTGTAAATTCCTTTGTTTTGTATAAATCTTTGCTTCACTCCGGCAAAGACGTTGACGTCTTTTGTTTGTATTTTAATATAAATCACCTTTATCCTCAAGATGTAGATGTGGGCTCAAGATTTCAAGGAAAATATTTTTGTGAATCAGGCGCCTATTTATTATTCAAAAACCGTTCAGCTGAGGTCTGAAATTCCATCCGCATCGGCAAAAAGTTTTCAATGACACAAACTTTGTTGATGCGTCAACTTGGCTCAAAACAATTAGAAACTTAACCTACAAATTTTGTAATGCCTCTTACTAAATTAGTCATTTTAAATCGCTAAAAGTGAAATAATTATCACATTTTCAAAATTTGTATTTATATATGTAGGTACACGGTACCAACCCACCGTGTGATTTAATTTTTAATTGATTGAGTTTTATCGGTATTAGTTGGGTAAGGTAAAGTAATTTATTAGTATATGTATGTAATTTGACAGCAGTTTTTGTTAAAAATATTTATTTGTTTCTTTTTCTCTTTCGTTTGGGTAAAAAGTAATCTTTGAGACGACATAGTAAGACGCCAGTTGTTTAAAAATTAAACATTTTATCAAATTTCCAAGTTAATATTGACGTTCTGTGAATGTTCTATTCAAGTTCTGTTAGTATATCGTATGAGCCAGTTGCTTCACAGAACTGAAATAATAACGGAACTTGAATAGAATTTTCACTAAATTTGAAAATGAACGTTGAAGTTTGATCAATTACACAAATTCTGTGAAACAACCCGTCCTTAGTGCTTAATTTGCAAATAATGTTACATAACAAATTTACCTTCAATTATGCATGAATGTTTAAAATTTGATTTAATTATTCATGGATGTTTAAAGTATGTTTTATTTATGCATGAATGTTTAAAATTTGATTTAATTATGCATGAATGTTAAATTTAATTTAACTATGCATGAATTTCATAAAAATTAATTTAACTATTAATGAATGTTTAAAATTTGATTTAACCATGCATGAATGTTTAACATTTAAATTAACTATCCATGAATGATTAAAATTTGATTTAACTATGCATGGATGTTTAAAATTTGATATACGCATCAAATAGAAATAATATAGTACCTAAATGTGAATAAATATAAATCGGTGGCTAAATTTAGTATGTAAAACATGTTAATTATTACTTTATCAATATTTGGATTTCATTTAATTCCCTTTGTTTACTACACCTGAATAAAATTCAATTCCGTAAATATGGTGATTTTTAATAGACTGGAATTCTCTCATTTATGAATGGTTGTAAATCACTCTTCCTATCAGCGAAATAGGAATTTGAGTGACACAGCAGTTTGCCAAAGAAAACTTTCGAAAATGTGTGACTTACCGGCCTTGTCAAAACGATAAAACTCTTTAGGTTTGCTAAATTAGTATATCCCTGGAACAAACTGAATATATGGCGGAATTGACTACAGACGCTGAATAAATATTATATATTATTAGCAATACATAACATAAGAAAGATAAAAGTTTATAAATGCACCTCTAGATATCAATACTAGACTAGAACCTCGAACTTCTTCCGTGGTGCGCGTGTGGGTACTCGTTACATTTATAAAATAGTAGCTTTAGCCTAGCGCAAACCCGTGAAAAATCACGGGATATTATAATTATTGTGGGATTTGTGAAGCTGAAAGTGTATTTATAAAATATATTCGCCTCAGAATCATTGCCTTTCAAAAACTAAAATGATCAATTTTCTTTATAATATAATAATTTTTGCTGTTGACAAATTAGAGAGACGATTAGAAATTTAAATTTCCAACGAACACCTTTGGTAAACTTGAAAGATTACGAAATCTGTCAAAAATTTAAATAAAAGAAATACACGTTTGAAATACTATAAATACCTACTATTGTTAGGTGGTATAGTTTTTTTAAAATTATTTAGGTTCCTACTTTATCGCTTTTCTGAATTATTATTCATATAGGTAATCAGTTCCAATTTTGAAAATGATACTGAGCAAATTTGAATTCATTGAACGTGAAAAATTTCACACAGAAATAACTAACAGAACAACCAAAATTAGTGTTTTTGTTTATTTGGTTACCATTTATATACATATAAGGTTTAGTGTGTATTAAGTTTAATTTATTTAAAGGTTAATCAGTGAAATGGATATTTCAAAGTTCCACTGCCAATGATTGTAATGACATTTTGAGTTGAATATAGTTTTGCTGCTTTTTAGTTATGATTATAATTTTATTCATTTTTATTTTAAAATACGACTTATTTGAAAATTTACCTACGCTGAAATATATTTTTCATGATAGCTGAAAACAAGTTGAAATGATTATTATGGTTTAAAAGGTAATTTTCTACCTTTACGTTTTAATTTTGTTTGCCACTCTCGCTGTTTACCTGCTTTCATCAGACTGCATTTCAGCTATCCCTGGCAATCCAGGCATGTTCCTGGTGCCCGCTATGAGATCCACTTCCTCCACGCACGGGTCTGGTCGGGCTGTTATTACAATGAGGCCACCGGGCACCGGGCGCCGGGCACCGGCCCCCGAGTCCATCCCGGCCGCGGCTAACCGTCCAGCCAACCGACCAGGGGGCGCTGCCCTCATCTGCCCCCAACATTCATACAAACACATCAGCTGTTTCATAGAAAGATCCAATCATTTGTCCCGCACCGTAACGGGTGCACAAACGCAGCTTTGTACTTTCCTACCGAGCTCCGAGCTATAGTACACGAGGTACACTCACCCGCCCATCTGATCGTTCCTATGGTACAAGCTGAAAGCTCATCCAGACTAAACCAACAAAATACACTAGCAAATTTTCATGAATGCTCTCTGAAAGGGGTATATTTTTTAGCAATATTTTTAGTTTATTTTGGCGTAATGAAATTCCCTTGCTTGCGAGGTGGTCGCGTTTTGGCGGCGCCCGTCCGCCCACTTGGCTACGCTCCTTTGAGCCGCCGTAGCAGTCGCAAGCCGCCTATCGCGCGCGTCGCAACGCGTTCGCCCCTTCAGTCGCGAACGGTCGCCCGCCGCATACGCTTGTGTGTTCCGGAAAGAGGAAACGCTTTAGCTGCCCATATGATTTTTTTGACACTTCTCACCTACTACAAGCAGGCTCCTTTGTTTTCGCATTCGCTCCAGTTTCCTTTAATATCATAATTATACCTTCAAATATCACTACTTTAATTCACAATTGGTAACAAAGCGTTGGGAGTTTTCAGTTTTTAGAGTATCAATTTTTTTTGTTATTATTAAAGTTTTTTTCGATTTATTTTGAGTGATGATTTGGTAATTTCGTCCGGTGACTCTGTTCCGTGATTGTGCGCCGAATTTGATGTAAAAGTGAGAAAAGCGTCTTGCGTCAGAAGAAAGTTGGATTGTGTGTGTGTTGTAAGCTGACGAAGTGAGCCCCTTCGGCGCTCGACTAGAAAGTTCAGTTCTGGAGCTGTCCGGCGATTTTTGGGCCCGAATTCTCCAACAATCATACACCGTGGATATACTAAAAGCAACCATTTCTGGATTACCCAATGTTAGGATGGCGCTAGCAAGGTATTGATATACATCTGTATTAAAGTGTGTTCGATTTTCTTAGTTGTGCAATGTGCGTTGGTGCAAGCCTCTAGCCTTTAGTCTAGAGTTTCCCTTTTTGTGTGTTCCCAATGTCCCCAGATCTTGTCTTAGCAATTTACTGCATTTTACCTGCATGCCATTTTATCCTCTTTTTTGTTAAGTGCATTGTTATAGGCTTATTATCGTAAGGAATGCAGGCGCTGCACATCAGTTACCTTTATATCCTCAGACTACAATATATTTCAAAGCATACCTCTGCATTCTATACCACTTAAGTTTTAACATTAAACTTAGGTTACACGTGATTAGCTTAACTACATGTCGTTTAACTTACTATTAAAACCTCGTAAGTCTGTCGAGAAACATTTTGATAGGAAGTCAAAAACAAAAATTATTTTCAATAACACTACTCAAATGGAAACATGTGTTTTTAACTTTGATTTTTTTTTTAACATTATTTTTTATATCTTCCCCCCGATGTTTTTGAACAGATTTATGAGGTTTTGATAGTAAGGTACAGTAACCCCTTATTCCCTAATCATTTTTGTTGTACTATAATTTGCACACCCTACCAGGAATAATTTAGGTAATCAGCTAGCTACTTACTATACATAATCCTGCCACTGATAGTGCCTTTGTAAGCTCTCTGTCACAAGCCTAATTTACGAGTGAGAGAGAGAGGTTACAACGGAGCTACCAGTAGCACGCCTATAGTATAATTACATCCACGCAAACTATTGTGTCAGTGTATTCGTCCCAATGCGCTGGAAACAGTCGAAAAATGTACCTATAATCGTAGCTAAATTCGGGTCATTGAAATATTTTCTTAGCTCGGTTCTTTTTCACTAAGATGGCTCAATTAGATACTACGACAGTTGAACAGTGAACACTGAGCACTGAGCATTCGCTCGGTGTTAAAACTCTGTTGACCCGGTTAGTTGAACGTAACGTAGTCACTTTTAACTCCTCTAACCACGTTTATATTTCAATTATCCAGGAAAATTAATTATTATCAGTAGCCATTTTTTATGTCTGTCTGTTATTTTACTTTTGATATTATTATGTTCACACTTAATCTAATAAATGAATCATTTCGATTCAATCCCTCGTAGTTTGTCTCACTAATAACTTTGAACGTGGGTGAGCTCTAGTCGTGAAATTAGTACAGCTTTTCATGTCCAAAATTCCAAGGTCAACTCAACTTTTTTCAGCTGGCAACTTCATTTCCATTGTGAGCATATTTTCTTTGAGATATGTTAACCTAGTAAGTCTAATTTTAACGTTATTTCCAAGTCAAAAGCGGCCTTAATTAATATAAAATCTAACCAAAATGTATAAATGAAAAGATGCTTCATTTGTTTATCAAAACATTTTCTGAAACAACTTTCATCGTGTTCTTAGAAAATTTAAAGTAACACTGTTTTTAATAATATTTACTGAAAAAGACTAGAAATGCAGCTTAGAAACATCGAAGAAATTAAAAAAAATATAAGATAAGTTAATATAAGAAAACAAAGCTTTCAGGAGTTGAAATCTACTCGATTTACAAAATAAATTATGCTGCATGTAATATTATATCGATAGATATATTCACTAACCTCCAAACCCACATAATAATATATACCGTTTTCGGTTGTTGGTGCATGGGTAATGTGACATTTTCCTGCGTAATGCGTAACATTATTCGAGTTTATTTTCAAACTTGAAACTGATAATAAGTACGTAAATCGGTATTTATAAAGTAGGAACCGAAATTATTCGAAATGTATATTTGTTTTGCTTGAATGTTTGAGAGATTCTTATACGAATTAATGGAGTGAAGATATGTTACTGAGACAACACGCATGGTCTCATTGATCTAGGTCCAGTGGACTTACTTTAGCCAGCCGTTCATATAGCTATTTCATTCGTACACACGTATTGTTTGAATGGCCATCCTTTTCATAGCGTGTCTTGGATAGATAATTTTTCAAGTTTACTAATATTCGAAAGGTAAATTTCTTCTTTTGAAAGGCTGAGGCAATTGATTTTTCCCGTGTCTGCGACAGTTGATAATATAAGCGTTATTGTTACAATCTCTAGGTCTAATCGCCATTATTTATTCTGCATTGATCAGGTCTAATTAATTACTTGAGTTGGTTAAACGATGTTAATATTTTATCAGACAAATCTTTCCGACGTAAATA